>NW_028167262.1:0-20737 GCF_963513975.1 Fringilla coelebs | reverse complement strand
TGCTTTGCAGCTTGAAATTGGAAGGAAAGCCTCAGATTTAGCAGCCAGAGCTTCAGGAGGAGCAGCAGCGAGCACAGCATCGCCTTTGCAGCAGCTCCTTCCATGTGCATGTTTTTGGGAGTGGAAAGGCTTGCAGAGTGTTCAAGTAGCTTTTTCTCTCCGCTGGAAAGCTGCACGCTCAGTGCCAGTCTTCTGCAGCTTCTTTCTTCACGTTTCAGCAGCTAGCACGCTCTCCGTGTGCAGGAGAAGCGGCTGAGGCTTCCTTGCCGGAGAAGCGGCACCTTCGCCGGCAGAGAGCATCCTGCCGGCCGCGGTGCGCTCCGGAGCGGGGGCTTGTGCCGAAAGAGGCCGGCAACAGGCGCTTACCTTCGGACAGCTCCGGATGCCCGTCTAATGCGTCTCCTGTCGCCTACACGGCAGGGAAAAGCTTTTCCACTCTGTCTAGGAAGGAGAAAGTGTGCCAGCACAGCAAATGCCTCCCGGACTTTCCCTGCAATTCAGCAAGTGCTTTGCAGCTTGAAATTGGAAGGAAAGCCTCAGATTTAGCAGCCAGAGCTTCAGGAGGAGCAGCAGCGAGCACAGCATCGCTTTTGCAGCAGCTCCTTCCATGTGCATGTTTTTGGGAGTGGAAAGGCTTGCAGAGTGTTCAAGTAGCTTTTTCTCTCCGCTGGAAAGCTGCACGCTCAGTGCCAGTCTTCTGCAGCTTCTTTCTTCACGTTTCAGCAGCTAGCACGCTCTCCGTGTGCAGGAGAAGCGGCTGAGGCTTCCTTGCCGGAGAAGCGGCACCTTCGCCGGCAGAGAGCATCCTGCCGGCCGCGGTGCGCTCCGGAGCGGGGGCTTGTGCCGAAAGAGGCCGGCAACAGGCGCTTACCTTCGGACAGCTCCGGATGCCCGTCTAATGCGTCTCTTGTCGCCTACACGGCAGGGAAAAGCTTTTCCACTCTGTCTAGGAAGGAGAAAGTGTGCCAGCACAGCAAATGCCTCCCGGACTTTCCCTGCAATTCAGCAAGTGCTTTGCAGCTTGAAATTGCAGGGAAAGCCTCAGATTTAGCAGCCAGAGCTTCAGGAGGAGCAGCAGCGAGCACAGCATCGCTTTTGCAGCAGCTCCTTCCATGTGCATGTTTTTGGGAGTGGAAAGGCTTGCAGAGTGTTCAAGTAGCTTTTTCTCTCCGCTGGAAAGCTGCACGCTCAGTGCCAGTCTTCTGCAGCTTCTTTCTTCACGTTTCAGCAGCTAGCACGCTCTCCGTGTGCAGGAGAAGCGGCTGAGGCTTCCTTGCCGGAGAAGCGGCACCTTCGCCGGCAGAGAGCATCCTGCCGGCCGCGGTGCGCTCCGGAGCGGGGGCTTGTGCCGAAAGAGGCCGGCAACAGGCGCTTACCTTCGGACAGCTCCGGATGCCCGTCTAATGCGTCTCCTGTCGCCTACACGGCAGGGAAAAGCTTTTCCACTCTGTCTAGGAAGGAGAAAGTGTGCCAGCACAGCAAATGCCTCCCGGACTTTCCCTGCAATTCAGCAAGTGCTTTGCAGCTTGAAATTGGAAGGAAAGCCTCAGATTTAGCAGCCAGAGCTTCAGGAGGAGCAGCAGCGAGCACAGCATCGCTTTTGCAGCAGCTCCTTCCATGTGCATGTTTTTGGGAGTGGAAAGGCTTGCAGAGTGTTCAAGTAGCTTTTTCTCTCCGCTGGAAAGCTGCACGCTCAGTGCCAGTCTTCTGCAGCTTCTTTCTTCACGTTTCAGCAGCTAGCACGCTCTCCGTGTGCAGGAGAAGCGGCTGAGGCTTCCTTGCCGGAGAAGCGGCGCCTTCGCCGGCAGAGAGCATCCTGCCGGCCGCGGTGCGCTCCGGAGCGGGGGCTTGTGCCGAAAGAGGCCGGCAACAGGCGCTTACCTTCGGACAGCTCCGGATGCCCGTCTAATGCGTCTCCTGTCGCCTACACGGCAGGGAAAAGCTTTTCCACTCTGTCTAGGAAGGAGAAAGTGTGCCAGCACAGCAAATGCCTCCCGGACTTTCCCTGCAATTCAGCAAGTGCTTTGCAGCTTGAAATTGGAAGGAAAGCCTCAGATTTAGCAGCCAGAGCTTCAGGAGGAGCAGCAGCGAGCACAGCATCGCTTTTGCAGCAGCTCCTTCCATGTGCATGTTTTTGGGAGTGGAAAGGCTTGCAGAGTGTTCAAGTAGCTTTTTCTCTCCGCTGGAAAGCTGCACGCTCAGTGCCAGTGTTCTGCAGCTTCTTTCTTCACGTTTCAGCAGCTAGCACGCTCTCCGTGTGCAGGAGAAGCGGCTGAGGCTTCCTTGCCGGAGAAGCGGCACCTTCGCCGGCAGAGAGCATCCTGCCGGCCGCGGTGCGCTCCGGAGCGGGGGCTTGTGCCGAAAGAGGCCGGCAACAGGCGCTTACCTTCGGACAGCTCCGGATGCCCGTCTAATGCGTCTCTTGTCGCCTACACGGCAGGGAAAAGCTTTTCCACTCTGTCTAGGAAGGAGAAAGTGTGCCAGCACAGCAAATGCCTCCCGGACTTTCCCTGCAATTCAGCAAGTGCTTTGCAGCTTGAAATTGGAAGGAAAGCCTCAGATTTAGCAGCCAGAGCTTCAGGAGGAGCAGCAGCGAGCACAGCATCGCTTTTGCAGCAGCTCCTTCCATGTGCATGTTTTTGGGAGTGGAAAGGCTTGCAGAGTGTTCAAGTAGCTTTTTCTCTCCGCTGGAAAGCTGCACGCTCAGTGCCAGTCTTCTGCAGCTTCTTTCTTCACGTTTCAGCAGCTAGCACGCTCTCCGTGTGCAGGAGAAGCGGCTGAGGCTTCCTTGCCGGAGAAGCGGCACCTTCGCCGGCAGAGAGCATCCTGCCGGCCGCGGTGCGCTCCGGAGCGGGGGCTTGTGCCGAAAGAGGCCGGCAACAGGCGCTTACCTTCGGACAGCTCCAGATGCCCGTCTAATGCGTCTCCTGTCGCCTACACGGCAGGGAAAAGCTTTTCCACTCTGTCTAGGAAGGAGAAAGTGTGCCAGCACAGCAAATGCCTCCCGGACTTTCCCTGCAATTCAGCAAGTGCTTTGCAGCTTGAAATTGGAAGGAAAGCCTCAGATTTAGCAGCCAGAGCTTCAGGAGGAGCAGCAGCGAGCACAGCATCGCTTTTGCAGCAGCTCCTTCCATGTGCATGTTTTTGGGAGTGGAAAGGCTTGCAGAGTGTTCAAGTAGCTTTTTCTCTCCGCTGGAAAGCTGCACGCTCAGTGCCAGTGTTCTGCAGCTTCTTTCTTCACGTTTCAGCAGCTAGCACGCTCTCCGTGTGCAGGAGAAGCGGCTGAGGCTTCCTTGCCGGAGAAGCGGCACCTTCGCCGGCAGAGAGCATCCTGCCGGCCGCGGTGCGCTCCGGAGCGGGGGCTTGTGCCGAAAGAGGCCGGCAACAGGCGCTTACCTTCGGACAGCTCCGGATGCCCGTCTAATGCGTCTCCTGTCGCCTACACGGCAGGGAAAAGCTTTTCCACTCTGTCTAGGAAGGAGAAAGTGTGCCAGCACAGCAAATGCCTCCCGGACTTTCCCTGCAATTCAGCAAGTGCTTTGCAGCTTGAAATTGGAAGGAAAGCCTCAGATTTAGCAGCCAGAGCTTCAGGAGGAGCAGCAGCGAGCACAGCATCGCTTTTGCAGCAGCTCCTTCCATGTGCATGTTTTTGGGAGTGGAAAGGCTTGCAGAGTGTTCAAGTAGCTTTTTCTCTCCGCTGGAAAGCTGCACGCTCAGTGCCAGTCTTCTGCAGCTTCTTTCTTCACGTTTCAGCAGCTAGCACGCTCTCCGTGTGCAGGAGAAGCGGCTGAGGCTTCCTTGCCGGAGAAGCGGCACCTTCGCCGGCAGAGAGCATCCTGCCGGCCGCGGTGCGCTCCGGAGCGGGGGCTTGTGCCGAAAGAGGCCGGCAACAGGCGCTTACCTTCGGACAGCTCCGGATGCCCGTCTAATGCGTCTCCTGTCGCCTACACGGCAGGGAAAAGCTTTTCCACTCTGTCTAGGAAGGAGAAAGTGTGCCAGCACAGCAAATGCCTCCCGGACTTTCCCTGCAATTCAGCAAGTGCTTTGCAGCTTGAAATTGGAAGGAAAGCCTCAGATTTAGCAGCCAGAGCTTCAGGAGGAGCAGCAGCGAGCACAGCATCGCTTTTGCAGCAGCTCCTTCCATGTGCATGTTTTTGGGAGTGGAAAGGCTTGCAGAGTGTTCAAGTAGCTTTTTCTCTCCGCTGGAAAGCTGCACGCTCAGTGCCAGTCTTCTGCAGCTTCTTTCTTCACGTTTCAGCAGCTAGCACGCTCTCCGTGTGCAGGAGAAGCGGCTGAGGCTTCCTTGCCGGAGAAGCGGCACCTTCGCCGGCAGAGAGCATCCTGCCGGCCGCGGTGCGCTCCGGAGCGGGGGCTTGTGCCGAAAGAGGCCGGCAACAGGCGCTTACCTTCGGACAGCTCCGGATGCCCGTCTAATGCGTCTCCTGTCGCCTACACGGCAGGGAAAAGCTTTTCCACTCTGTCTAGGAAGGAGAAAGTGTGCCAGCACAGCAAATGCCTCCCGGACTTTCCCTGCAATTCAGCAAGTGCTTTGCAGCTTGAAATTGGAAGGAAAGCCTCAGATTTAGCAGCCAGAGCTTCAGGAGGAGCAGCAGCGAGCACAGCATCGCTTTTGCAGCAGCTCCTTCCATGTGCATGTTTTTGGGAGTGGAAAGGCTTGCAGAGTGTTCAAGTAGCTTTTTCTCTCCGCTGGAAAGCTGCACGCTCAGTGCCAGTCTTCTGCAGCTTCTTTCTTCACGTTTCAGCAGCTAGCACGCTCTCCGTGTGCAGGAGAAGCGGCTGAGGCTTCCTTGCCGGAGAAGCGGCACCTTCGCCGGCAGAGAGCCTCCGGCCGGCCGCGGTGCGCTCCGGAGCGGGGGCTTGTGCCGAAAGAGGCCGGCAACAGGCGCTTACCTTCGGACAGCTCCGGATGCCCGTCTAATGCGTCTCCTGTCGCCTACACGGCAGGGAAAAGCTTTTCCACTCTGTCTAGGAAGGAGAAAGTGTGCCAGCACAGCAAATGCCTCCCGGACTTTCCCTGCAATTCAGCAAGTGCTTTGCAGCTTGAAATTGGAAGGAAAGCCTCCGATTTAGCAGCCAGAGCTTCAGGAGGAGCAGCAGCGAGCACAGCATCGCTTTTGCAGCAGCTCCTTCCATGTGCATGTTTTTGGGAGTGGAAAGGCTTGCAGAGTGTTCAAGTAGCTTTTTCTCTCCGCTGGAAAGCTGCACGCTCAGTGCCAGTCTTCTGCAGCTTCTTTCTTCACGTTTCAGCAGCTAGCACGCTCTCCGTGTGCAGGAGAAGCGGCTGAGGCTTCCTTGCCGGAGAAGCGGCACCTTCGCCGGCAGAGAGCATCCTGCCGGCCGCGGTGCGCTCCGGAGCGGGGGCTTGTGCCGAAAGAGGCCGGCAACAGGCGCTTACCTTCGGACAGCTCCGGATGCCCGTCTAATGCGTCTCCTGTCGCCTACACGGCAGGGAAAAGCTTTTCCACTCTGTCTAGGAAGGAGAAAGTGTGCCAGCACAGCAAATGCCTCCCGGACTTTCCCTGCAATTCAGCAAGTGCTTTGCAGCTTGAAATTGGAAGGAAAGCCTCAGATTTAGCAGCCAGAGCTTCAGGAGGAGCAGCAGCGAGCACAGCATCGCTTTTGCAGCAGCTCCTTCCATGTGCATGTTTTTGGGAATGGAAAGGCTTGCAGAGTGTTCAAGTAGCTTTTTCTCTCCGCTGGAAAGCTGCACGCTCAGTGCCAGTGTTCTGCAGCTTCTTTCTTCACGTTTCAGCAGCTAGCACGCTCTCCGTGTGCAGGAGAAGCGGCTGAGGCTTCCTTGCCGGAGAAGCGGCACCTTCGCCGGCAGAGAGCATCCTGCCGGCCGCGGTGCGCTCCGGAGCGGGGGCTTGTGCCGAAAGAGGCCGGCAACAGGCGCTTACCTTCGGACAGCTCCGGATGCCCGTCTAATGCGTCTCCTGTCGCCTACACGGCAGGGAAAAGCTTTTCCACTCTGTCTAGGAAGGAGAAAGTGTGCCAGCACAGCAAATGCCTCCCGGACTTTCCCTGCAATTCAGCAAGTGCTTTGCAGCTTGCAATTGGAAGGAAAGCCTCAGATTTAGCAGCCAGAGCTTCAGGAGGAGCAGCAGCGAGCACAGCATCGCTTTTGCAGCAGCTCCTTCCATGTGCATGTTTTTGGGAGTGGAAAGGCTTGCAGAGTGTTCAAGTAGCTTTTTCTCTCCGCTGGAAAGCTGCACGCTCAGTGCCAGTGTTCTGCAGCTTCTTTCTTCACGTTTCAGCAGCTAGCACGCTCTCCGTGTGCAGGAGAAGCGGCTGAGGCTTCCTTGCCGGAGAAGCGGCGCCTTCGCCGGCAGAGAGCATCCTGCCGGCCGCGGTGCGCTCCGGAGCGGGGGCTTGTGCCGAAAGAGGCCGGCAACAGGCGCTTACCTTCGGACAGCTCCGGATGCCCGTCTAATGCGTCTCCTGTCGCCTACACGGCAGGGAAAAGCTTTTCCACTCTGTCTAGGAAGGAGAAAGTGTGCCAGCACATCAAATGCCTCCCGGACTTTCCCTGCAATTCAGCAAGTGCTTTGCAGCTTGAAATTGGAAGGAAAGCCTCAGATTTAGCAGCCAGAGCTTCAGGAGGAGCAGCAGCGAGCACAGCATCGCTTTTGCAGCAGCTCCTTCCATGTGCATGTTTTTGGGAGTGGAAAGGCTTGCAGAGTGTTCAAGTAGCTTTTTCTCTCCGCTGGAAAGCTGCACGCTCAGTGCCAGTCTTCTGCAGCTTCTTTCTTCACGTTTCAGCAGCTAGCACGCTCTCCGTGTGCAGGAGAAGCGGCTGAGGCTTCCTTGCCGGAGAAGCGGCACCTTCGCCGGCAGAGAGCCTCCGGCCGGCCGCGGTGCGCTCCGGAGCGGGGGCTTGTGCCGAAAGAGGCCGGCAACAGGCGCTTACCTTCGGACAGCTCCGGATGCCCGTCTAATGCGTCTCCTGTCGCCTACACGGCAGGGAAAAGCTTTTCCACTCTGTCTAGGAAGGAGAAAGTGTGCCAGCACAGCAAATGCCTCCCGGACTTTCCCTGCAATTCAGCAAGTGCTTTGCAGCTTGAAATTGGAAGGAAAGCCTCAGATTTAGCAGCCAGAGCTTCAGGAGGAGCAGCAGCGAGCACAGCATCGCTTTTGCAGCAGCTCCTTCCATGTGCATGTTTTTGGGAGTGGAAAGGCTTGCAGAGTGTTCAAGTAGCTTTTTCTCTCCGCTGGAAAGCTGCACGCTCAGTGCCAGTCTTCTGCAGCTTCTTTCTTCACGTTTCAGCAGCTAGCACGCTCTCCGTGTGCAGGAGAAGCGGCTGAGGCTTCCTTGCCGGAGAAGCGGCACCTTCGCCGGCAGAGAGCATCCTGCCGGCCGCGGTGCGCTCCGGAGCGGGGGCTTGTGCCGAAAGAGGCCGGCAACAGGCGCTTACCTTCGGACAGCTCCGGATGCCCGTCTAATGCGTCTCCTGTCGCCTACACGGCAGGGAAAAGCTTTTCCACTCTGTCTAGGAAGGAGAAAGTGTGCCAGCACAGCAAATGCCTCCCGGACTTTCCCTGCAATTCAGCAAGTGCTTTGCAGCTTGAAATTGGAAGGAAAGCCTCAGATTTAGCAGCCAGAGCTTCAGGAGGAGCAGCAGCGAGCACAGCATCGCTTTTGCAGCAGCTCCTTCCATGTGCATGTTTTTGGGAGTGGAAAGGCTTGCAGAGTGTTCAAGTAGCTTTTTCTCTCCGCTGGAAAGCTGCACGCTCAGTGCCAGTCTTCTGCAGCTTCTTTCTTCACGTTTCAGCAGCTAGCACGCTCTCCGTGTGCAGGAGAAGCGGCTGAGGCTTCCTTGCCGGAGAAGCGGCGCCTTCGCCGGCAGAGAGCATCCTGCCGGCCGCGGTGCGCTCCGGAGCGGGGGCTTGTGCCGAAAGAGGCCGGCAACAGGCGCTTACCTTCGGACAGCTCCGGATGCCCGTCTAATGCGTCTCCTGTCGCCTACACGGCAGGGAAAAGCTTTTCCACTCTGTCTAGGAAGGAGAAAGTGTGCCAGCACAGCAAATGCCTCCCGGACTTTCCCTGCAATTCAGCAAGTGCTTTGCAGCTTGAAATTGGAAGGAAAGCCTCAGATTTAGCAGCCAGAGCTTCAGGAGGAGCAGCAGCGAGCACAGCATCGCTTTTGCAGCAGCTCCTTCCATGTGCATGTTTTTGGGAGTGGAAAGGCTTGCAGAGTGTTCAAGTAGCTTTTTCTCTCCGCTGGAAAGCTGCACGCTCAGTGCCAGTGTTCTGCAGCTTCTTTCTTCACGTTTCAGCAGCTAGCACGCTCTCCGTGTGCAGGAGAAGCGGCTGAGGCTTCCTTGCCGGAGAAGCGGCACCTTCGCCGGCAGAGAGCATCCTGCCGGCCGCGGTGCGCTCCGGAGCGGGGGCTTGTGCCGAAAGAGGCCGGCAACAGGCGCTTACCTTCGGACAGCTCCGGATGCCCGTCTAATGCGTCTCTTGTCGCCTACACGGCAGGGAAAAGCTTTTCCACTCTGTCTAGGAAGGAGAAAGTGTGCCAGCACAGCAAATGCCTCCCGGACTTTCCCTGCAATTCAGCAAGTGCTTTGCAGCTTGAAATTGGAAGGAAAGCCTCAGATTTAGCAGCCAGAGCTTCAGGAGGAGCAGCAGCGAGCACAGCATCGCTTTTGCAGCAGCTCCTTCCATGTGCATGTTTTTGGGAGTGGAAAGGCTTGCAGAGTGTTCAAGTAGCTTTTTCTCTCCGCTGGAAAGCTGCACGCTCAGTGCCAGTCTTCTGCAGCTTCTTTCTTCACGTTTCAGCAGCTAGCACGCTCTCCGTGTGCAGGAGAAGCGGCTGAGGCTTCCTTGCCGGAGAAGCGGCACCTTCGCCGGCAGAGAGCATCCTGCCGGCCGCGGTGCGCTCCGGAGCGGGGGCTTGTGCCGAAAGAGGCCGGCAACAGGCGCTTACCTTCGGACAGCTCCGGATGCCCGTCTAATGCGTCTCCTGTCGCCTACACGGCAGGGAAAAGCTTTTCCACTCTGTCTAGGAAGGAGAAAGTGTGCCAGCACAGCAAATGCCTCCCGGACTTTCCCTGCAATTCAGCAAGTGCTTTGCAGCTTGAAATTGGAAGGAAAGCCTCAGATTTAGCAGCCAGAGCTTCAGGAGGAGCAGCAGCGAGCACAGCATCGCTTTTGCAGCAGCTCCTTCCATGTGCATGTTTTTGGGAGTGGAAAGGCTTGCAGAGTGTTCAAGTAGCTTTTTCTCTCCGCTGGAAAGCTGCACGCTCAGTGCCAGTCTTCTGCAGCTTCTTTCTTCACGTTTCAGCAGCTAGCACGCTCTCCGTGTGCAGGAGAAGCGGCTGAGGCTTCCTTGCCGGAGAAGCGGCGCCTTCGCCGGCAGAGAGCATCCTGCCGGCCGCGGTGCGCTCCGGAGCGGGGGCTTGTGCCGAAAGAGGCCGGCAACAGGCGCTTACCTTCGGACAGCTCCGGATGCCCGTCTAATGCGTCTCCTGTCGCCTACACGGCAGGGAAAAGCTTTTCCACTCTGTCTAGGAAGGAGAAAGTGTGCCAGCACAGCAAATGCCTCCCGGACTTTCCCTGCAATTCAGCAAGTGCTTTGCAGCTTGAAATTGGAAGGAAAGCCTCAGATTTAGCAGCCAGAGCTTCAGGAGGAGCAGCAGCGAGCACAGCATCGCTTTTGCAGCAGCTCCTTCCATGTGCATGTTTTTGGGAGTGGAAAGGCTTGCAGAGTGTTCAAGTAGCTTTTTCTCTCCGCTGGAAAGCTGCACGCTCAGTGCCAGTCTTCTGCAGCTTCTTTCTTCACGTTTCAGCAGCTAGCACGCTCTCCGTGTGCAGGAGAAGCGGCTGAGGCTTCCTTGCCGGAGAAGCGGCACCTTCGCCGGCAGAGAGCATCCTGCCGGCCGCGGTGCGCTCCGGAGCGGGGGCTTGTGCCGAAAGAGGCCGGCAACAGGCGCTTACCTTCGGACAGCTCCGGATGCCCGTCTAATGCGTCTCCTGTCGCCTACACGGCAGGGAAAAGCTTTTCCACTCTGTCTAGGAAGGAGAAAGTGTGCCAGCACAGCAAATGCCTCCCGGACTTTCCCTGCAATTCAGCAAGTGCTTTGCAGCTTGAAATTGGAAGGAAAGCCTCAGATTTAGCAGCCAGAGCTTCAGGAGGAGCAGCAGCGAGCACAGCATCGCTTTTGCAGCAGCTCCTTCCATGTGCATGTTTTTGGGAGTGGAAAGGCTTGCAGAGTGTTCAAGTAGCTTTTTCTCTCCGCTGGAAAGCTGCACGCTCAGTGCCAGTCTTCTGCAGCTTCTTTCTTCACGTTTCAGCAGCTAGCACGCTCTCCGTGTGCAGGAGAAGCGGCTGAGGCTTCCTTGCCGGAGAAGCGGCACCTTCGCCGGCAGAGAGCCTCCGGCCGGCCGCGGTGCGCTCCGGAGCGGGGGCTTGTGCCGAAAGAGGCCGGCAACAGGCGCTTACCTTCGGACAGCTCCGGATGCCCGTCTAATGCGTCTCCTGTCGCCTACACGGCAGGGAAAAGCTTTTCCACTCTGTCTAGGAAGGAGAAAGTGTGCCAGCACAGCAAATGCCTCCCGGACTTTCCCTGCAATTCAGCAAGTGCTTTGCAGCTTGAAATTAGAAGGAAAGCCTCCGATTTAGCAGCCAGAGCTTCAGGAGGAGCAGCAGCGAGCACAGCATCGCTTTTGCAGCAGCTCCTTCCATGTGCATGTTTTTGGGAGTGGAAAGGCTTGCAGAGTGTTCAAGTAGCTTTTTCTCTCCGCTGGAAAGCTGCACGCTCAGTGCCAGTCTTCTGCAGCTTCTTTCTTCACGTTTCAGCAGCTAGCACGCTCTCCGTGTGCAGGAGAAGCGGCTGAGGCTTCCTTGCCGGAGAAGCGGCACCTTCGCCGGCAGAGAGCATCCTGCCGGCCGCGGTGCGCTCCGGAGCGGGGGCTTGTGCCGAAAGAGGCCGGCAACAGGCGCTTACCTTCGGACAGCTCCGGATGCCCGTCTAATGCGTCTCCTGTCGCCTACACGGCAGGGAAAAGCTTTTCCACTCTGTCTAGGAAGGAGAAAGTGTGCCAGCACAGCAAATGCCTCCCGGACTTTCCCTGCAATTCAGCAAGTGCTTTGCAGCTTGAAATTGGAAGGAAAGCCTCAGATTTAGCAGCCAGAGCTTCAGGAGGAGCAGCAGCGAGCACAGCATCGCTTTTGCAGCAGCTCCTTCCATGTGCATGTTTTTGGGAGTGGAAAGGCTTGCAGAGTGTTCAAGTAGCTTTTTCTCTCCGCTGGAAAGCTGCACGCTCAGTGCCAGTCTTCTGCAGCTTCTTTCTTCACGTTTCAGCAGCTAGCACGCTCTCCGTGTGCAGGAGAAGCGGCTGAGGCTTCCTTGCCGGAGAAGCGGCGCCTTCGCCGGCAGAGAGCATCCTGCCGGCCGCGGTGCGCTCCGGAGCGGGGGCTTGTGCCGAAAGAGGCCGGCAACAGGCGCTTACCTTCGGACAGCTCCGGATGCCCGTCTAATGCGTCTCCTGTCGCCTACACGGCAGGGAAAAGCTTTTCCACTCTGTCTAGGAAGGAGAAAGTGTGCCAGCACAGCAAATGCCTCCCGGACTTTCCCTGCAATTCAGCAAGTGCTTTGCAGCTTGAAATTGGAAGGAAAGCCTCAGATTTAGCAGCCAGAGCTTCAGGAGGAGCAGCAGCGAGCACAGCATCGCTTTTGCAGCAGCTCCTTCCATGTGCATGTTTTTGGGAGTGGAAAGGCTTGCAGAGTGTTCAAGTAGCTTTTTCTCTCCGCTGGAAAGCTGCACGCTCAGTGCCAGTGTTCTGCAGCTTCTTTCTTCACGTTTCAGCAGCTAGCACGCTCTCCGTGTGCAGGAGAAGCGGCTGAGGCTTCCTTGCCGGAGAAGCGGCACCTTCGCCGGCAGAGAGCATCCTGCCGGCCGCGGTGCGCTCCGGAGCGGGGGCTTGTGCCGAAAGAGGCCGGCAACAGGCGCTTACCTTCGGACAGCTCCGGATGCCCGTCTAATGCGTCTCCTGTCGCCTACACGGCAGGGAAAAGCTTTTCCACTCTGTCTAGGAAGGAGAAAGTGTGCCAGCACAGCAAATGCCTCCCGGACTTTCCCTGCAATTCAGCAAGTGCTTTGCAGCTTGAAATTGGAAGGAAAGCCTCAGATTTAGCAGCCAGAGCTTCAGGAGGAGCAGCAGCGAGCACAGCATCGCTTTTGCAGCAGCTCCTTCCATGTGCATGTTTTTGGGAGTGGAAAGGCTTGCAGAGTGTTCAAGTAGCTTTTTCTCTCCGCTGGAAAGCTGCACGCTCAGTGCCAGTGTTCTGCAGCTTCTTTCTTCACGTTTCAGCAGCTAGCACGCTCTCCGTGTGCAGGAGAAGCGGCTGAGGCTTCCTTGCCGGAGAAGCGGCACCTTCGCCGGCAGAGAGCATCCTGCCGGCCGCGGTGCGCTCCGGAGCGGGGGCTTGTGCCGAAAGAGGCCGGCAACAGGCGCTTACCTTCGGACAGCTCCGGATGCCCGTCTAATGCGTCTCTTGTCGCCTACACGGCAGGGAAAAGCTTTTCCACTCTGTCTAGGAAGGAGAAAGTGTGCCAGCACAGCAAATGCCTCCCGGACTTTCCCTGCAATTCAGCAAGTGCTTTGCAGCTTGAAATTGGAAGGAAAGCCTCAGATTTAGCAGCCAGAGCTTCAGGAGGAGCAGCAGCGAGCACAGCATCGCTTTTGCAGCAGCTCCTTCCATGTGCATGTTTTTGGGAGTGGAAAGGCTTGCAGAGTGTTCAAGTAGCTTTTTCTCTCCGCTGGAAAGCTGCACGCTCAGTGCCAGTCTTCTGCAGCTTCTTTCTTCACGTTTCAGCAGCTAGCACGCTCTCCGTGTGCAGGAGAAGCGGCTCAGGCTTCCTTGCCGGAGAAGCGGCGCCTTCGCCGGCAGAGAGCATCCTGCCGGCCGCGGTGCGCTCCGGAGCGGGGGCTTGTGCCGAAAGAGGCCGGCAACAGGCGCTTACCTTCGGACAGCTCCGGATGCCCGTCTAATGCGTCTCCTGTCGCCTACACGGCAGGGAAAAGCTTTTCCACTCTGTCTAGGAAGGAGAAAGTGTGCCAGCACAGCAAATGCCTCCCGGACTTTCCCTGCAATTCAGCAAGTGCTTTGCAGCTTGAAATTGGAAGGAAAGCCTCAGATTTAGCAGCCAGAGCTTCAGGAGGAGCAGCAGCGAGCACAGCATCGCTTTTGCAGCAGCTCCTTCCATGTGCATGTTTTTGGGAGTGGAAAGGCTTGCAGAGTGTTCAAGTAGCTTTTTCTCTCCGCTGGAAAGCTGCACGCTCAGTGCCAGTCTTCTGCAGCTTCTTTCTTCACGTTTCAGCAGCTAGCACGCTCTCCGTGTGCAGGAGAAGCGGCTGAGGCTTCCTTGCCGGAGAAGCGGCACCTTCGCCGGCAGAGAGCATCCTGCCGGCCGCGGTGCGCTCCGGAGCGGGGGCTTGTGCCGAAAGAGGCCGGCAACAGGCGCTTACCTTCGGACAGCTCCGGATGCCCGTCTAATGCGTCTCCTGTCGCCTACACGGCAGGGAAAAGCTTTTCCACTCTGTCTAGGAAGGAGAAAGTGTGCCAGCACAGCAAATGCCTCCCGGACTTTCCCTGCAATTCAGCAAGTGCTTTGCAGCTTGAAATTGGAAGGAAAGCCTCAGATTTAGCAGCCAGAGCTTCAGGAGGAGCAGCAGCGAGCACAGCATCGCTTTTGCAGCAGCTCCTTCCATGTGCATGTTTTTGGGAGTGGAAAGGCTTGCAGAGTGTTCAAGTAGCTTTTTCTCTCCGCTGGAAAGCTGCACGCTCAGTGCCAGTCTTCTGCAGCTTCTTTCTTCACGTTTCAGCAGCTAGCACGCTCTCCGTGTGCAGGAGAAGCGGCTGAGGCTTCCTTGCCGGAGAAGCGGCACCTTCGCCGGCAGAGAGCCTCCGGCCGGCCGCGGTGCGCTCCGGAGCGGGGGCTTGTGCCGAAAGAGGCCGGCAACAGGCGCTTACCTTCGGACAGCTCCGGATGCCCGTCTAATGCGTCTCCTGTCGCCTACACGGCAGGGAAAAGCTTTTCCACTCTGTCTAGGAAGGAGAAAGTGTGCCAGCACAGCAAATGCCTCCCGGACTTTCCCTGCAATTCAGCAAGTGCTTTGCAGCTTGAAATTGGAAGGAAAGCCTCAGATTTAGCAGCCAGAGCTTCAGGAGGAGCAGCAGCGAGCACAGCATCGCTTTTGCAGCAGCTCCTTCCATGTGCATGTTTTTGGGAGTGGAAAGGCTTGCAGAGTGTTCAAGTAGCTTTTTCTCTCCGCTGGAAAGCTGCACGCTCAGTGCCAGTGTTCTGCAGCTTCTTTCTTCACGTTTCAGCAGCTAGCACGCTCTCCGTGTGCAGGAGAAGCGGCTGAGGCTTCCTTGCCGGAGAAGCGGCACCTTCGCCGGCAGAGAGCATCCTGCCGGCCGCGGTGCGCTCCGGAGCGGGGGCTTGTGCCGAAAGAGGCCGGCAACAGGCGCTTACCTTCGGACAGCTCCGGATGCCCGTCTAATGCGTCTCTTGTCGCCTACACGGCAGGGAAAAGCTTTTCCACTCTGTCTAGGAAGGAGAAAGTGTGCCAGCACAGCAAATGCCTCCCGGACTTTCCCTGCAATTCAGCAAGTGCTTTGCAGCTTGAAATTGGAAGGAAAGCCTCAGATTTAGCAGCCAGAGCTTCAGGAGGAGCAGCAGCGAGCACAGCATCGCTTTTGCAGCAGCTCCTTCCATGTGCATGTTTTTGGGAGTGGAAAGGCTTGCAGAGTGTTCAAGTAGCTTTTTCTCTCCGCTGGAAAGCTGCACGCTCAGTGCCAGTCTTCTGCAGCTTCTTTCTTCACGTTTCAGCAGCTAGCACGCTCTCCGTGTGCAGGAGAAGCGGCTGAGGCTTCCTTGCCGGAGAAGCGGCGCCTTCGCCGGCAGAGAGCATCCTGCCGGCCGCGGTGCGCTCCGGAGCGGGGGCTTGTGCCGAAAGAGGCCGGCAACAGGCGCTTACCTTCGGACAGCTCCGGATGCCCGTCTAATGCGTCTCCTGTCGCCTACACGGCAGGGAAAAGCTTTTCCACTCTGTCTAGGAAGGAGAAAGTGTGCCAGCACAGCAAATGCCTCCCGGACTTTCCCTGCAATTCAGCAAGTGCTTTGCAGCTTGAAATTGGAAGGAAAGCCTCAGATTTAGCAGCCAGAGCTTCAGGAGGAGCAGCAGCGAGCACAGCATCGCTTTTGCAGCAGCTCCTTCCATGTGCATGTTTTTGGGAGTGGAAAGGCTTGCAGAGTGTTCAAGTAGCTTTTTCTCTCCGCTGGAAAGCTGCACGCTCAGTGCCAGTCTTCTGCAGCTTCTTTCTTCACGTTTCAGCAGCTAGCACGCTCTCCGTGTGCAGGAGAAGCGGCTGAGGCTTCCTTGCCGGAGAAGCGGCACCTTCGCCGGCAGAGAGCATCCTGCCGGCCGCGGTGCGCTCCGGAGCGGGGGCTTGTGCCGAAAGAGGCCGGCAACAGGCGCTTACCTTCGGACAGCTCCGGATGCCCGTCTAATGCGTCTCCTGTCGCCTACACGGCAGGGAAAAGCTTTTCCACTCTGTCTAGGAAGGAGAAAGTGTGCCAGCACAGCAAATGCCTCCCGGACTTTCCCTGCAATTCAGCAAGTGCTTTGCAGCTTGAAATTGGAAGGAAAGCCTCAGATTTAGCAGCCAGAGCTTCAGGAGGAGCAGCAGCGAGCACAGCATCGCTTTTGCAGCAGCTCCTTCCATGTGCATGTTTTTGGGAGTGGAAAGGCTTGCAGAGTGTTCAAGTAGCTTTTTCTCTCCGCTGGAAAGCTGCACGCTCAGTGCCAGTGTTCTGCAGCTTCTTTCTTCACGTTTCAGCAGCTAGCACGCTCTCCGTGTGCAGGAGAAGCGGCTGAGGCTTCCTTGCCGGAGAAGCGGCACCTTCGCCGGCAGAGAGCCTCCGGCCGGCCGCGGTGCGCTCCGGAGCGGGGGCTTGTGCCGAAAGAGGCCGGCAACAGGCGCTTACCTTCGGACAGCTCCGGATGCCCGTCTAATGCGTCTCCTGTCGCCTACACGGCAGGGAAAAGCTTTTCCACTCTGTCTAGGAAGGAGAAAGTGTGCCAGCACAGCAAATGCCTCCCGGACTTTCCCTGCAATTCAGCAAGTGCTTTGCAGCTTGAAATTGGAAGGAAAGCCTCAGATTTAGCAGCCAGAGCTTCAGGAGGAGCAGCAGCGAGCACAGCATCGCTTTTGCAGCAGCTCCTTCCATGTGCATGTTTTTGGGAGTGGAAAGGCTTGCAGAGTGTTCAAGTAGCTTTTTCTCTCCGCTGGAAAGCTGCACGCTCAGTGCCAGTGTTCTGCAGCTTCTTTCTTCACGTTTCAGCAGCTAGCACGCTCTCCGTGTGCAGGAGAAGCGGCTGAGGCTTCCTTGCCGGAGAAGCGGCGCCTTCGCCGGCAGAGAGCATCCTGCCGGCCGCGGTGCGCTCCGGAGCGGGGGCTTGTGCCGAAAGAGGCCGGCAACAGGCGCTTACCTTCGGACAGCTCCGGATGCCCGTCTAATGCGTCTCTTGTCGCCTACACGGCAGGGAAAAGCTTTTCCACTCTGTCTAGGAAGGAGAAAGTGTGCCAGCACAGCAAATGCCTCCCGGACTTTCCCTGCAATTCAGCAAGTGCTTTGCAGCTTGAAATTGGAAGGAAAGCCTCAGATTTAGCAGCCAGAGCTTCAGGAGGAGCAGCAGCGAGCACAGCATCGCTTTTGCAGCAGCTCCTTCCATGTGCATGTTTTTGGGAGTGGAAAGGCTTGCAGAGTGTTCAAGTAGCTTTTTCTCTCCGCTGGAAAGCTGCACGCTCAGTGCCAGTCTTCTGCAGCTTCTTTCTTCACGTTTCAGCAGCTAGCACGCTCTCCGTGTGCAGGAGAAGCGGCTGAGGCTTCCTTGCCGGAGAAGCGGCGCCTTCGCCGGCAGAGAGCATCCTGCCGGCCGCGGTGCGCTCCGGAGCGGGGGCTTGTGCCGAAAGAGGCCGGCAACAGGCGCTTACCTTCGGACAGCTCCGGATGCCCGTCTAATGCGTCTCCTGTCGCCTACACGGCAGGGAAAAGCTTTTCCACTCTGTCTAGGAAGGAGAAAGTGTGCCAGCACAGCAAATGCCTCCCGGACTTTCCCTGCAATTCAGCAAGTGCTTTGCAGCTTGAAATTGGAAGGAAAGCCTCAGATTTAGCAGCCAGAGCTTCAGGAGGAGCAGCAGCGAGCACAGCATCGCTTTTGCAGCAGCTCCTTCCATGTGCATGTTTTTGGGAGTGGAAAGGCTTGCAGAGTGTTCAAGTAGCTTTTTCTCTCCGCTGGAAAGCTGCACGCTCAGTGCCAGTGTTCTGCAGCTTCTTTCTTCACGTTTCAGCAGCTAGCACGCTCTCCGTGTGCAGGAGAAGCGGCTGAGGCTTCCTTGCCGGAGAAGCGGCACCTTCGCCGGCAGAGAGCATCCTGCCGGCCGCGGTGCGCTCCGGAGCGGGGGCTTGTGCCGAAAGAGGCCGGCAACAGGCGCTTACCTTCGGACAGCTCCGGATGCCCGTCTAATGCGTCTCTTGTCGCCTACACGGCAGGGAAAAGCTTTTCCACTCTGTCTAGGAAGGAGAAAGTGTGCCAGCACAGCAAATGCCTCCCGGACTTTCCCTGCAATTCAGCAAGTGCTTTGCAGCTTGAAATTGGAAGGAAAGCCTCAGATTTAGCAGCCAGAGCTTCAGGAGGAGCAGCAGCGAGCACAGCATCGCTTTTGCAGCAGCTCCTTCCATGTGCATGTTTTTGGGAGTGGAAAGGCTTGCAGAGTGTTCAAGTAGCTTTTTCTCTCCGCTGGAAAGCTGCACGCTCAGTGCCAGTCTTCTGCAGCTTCTTTCTTCACGTTTCAGCAGCTAGCACGCTCTCCGTGTGCAGGAGAAGCGGCTGAGGCTTCCTTGCCGGAGAAGCGGCGCCTTCGCCGGCAGAGAGCATCCTGCCGGCCGCGGTGCGCTCCGGAGCGGGGGCTTGTGCCGAAAGAGGCCGGCAACAGGCGCTTACCTTCGGACAGCTCCGGATGCCCGTCTAATGCGTCTCCTGTCGCCTACACGGCAGGGAAAAGCTTTTCCACTCTGTCTAGGAAGGAGAAAGTGTGCCAGCACAGCAAATGCCTCCCGGACTTTCCCTGCAATTCAGCAAGTGCTTTGCAGCTTGAAATTGGAAGGAAAGCCTCAGATTTAGCAGCCAGAGCTTCAGGAGGAGCAGCAGCGAGCACAGCATCGCTTTTGCAGCAGCTCCTTCCATGTGCATGTTTTTGGGAGTGGAAAGGCTTGCAGAGTGTTCAAGTAGCTTTTTCTCTCCGCTGGAAAGCTGCACGCTCAGTGCCAGTGTTCTGCAGCTTCTTTCTTCACGTTTCAGCAGCTAGCACGCTCTCCGTGTGCAGGAGAAGCGGCTGAGGCTTCCTTGCCGGAGAAGCGGCACCTTCGCCGGCAGAGAGCATCCTGCCGGCCGCGGTGCGCTCCGGAGCGGGGGCTTGTGCCGAAAGAGGCCGGCAACAGGCGCTTACCTTCGGACAGCTCCGGATGCCCGTCTAATGCGTCTCCTGTCGCCTACACGGCAGGGAAAAGCTTTTCCACTCTGTCTAGGAAGGAGAAAGTGTGCCAGCACAGCAAATGCCTCCCGGACTTTCCCTGCAATTCAGCAAGTGCTTTGCAGCTTGAAATTGGAAGGAAAGCCTCAGATTTAGCAGCCAGAGCTTCAGGAGGAGCAGCAGCGAGCACAGCATCGCTTTTGCAGCAGCTCCTTCCATGTGCATGTTTTTGGGAGTGGAAAGGCTTGCAGAGTGTTCAAGTAGCTTTTTCTCTCCGCTGGAAAGCTGCACGCTCAGTGCCAGTGTTCTGCAGCTTCTTTCTTCACGTTTCAGCAGCTAGCACGCTCTCCGTGTGCAGGAGAAGCGGCTGAGGCTTCCTTGCCGGAGAAGCGGCACCTTCGCCGGCAGAGAGCCTCCGGCCGGCCGCGGTGCGCTCCGGAGCGGGGGCTTGTGCCGAAAGAGGCCGGCAACAGGCGCTTACCTTCGGACAGCTCCGGATGCCCGTCTAATGCGTCTCCTGTCGCCTACACGGCAGGGAAAAGCTTTTCCACTCTGTCTAGGAAGGAGAAAGTGTGCCAGCACAGCAAATGCCTCCCGGACTTTCCCTGCAATTCAGCAAGTGCTTTGCAGCTTGAAATTGGAAGGAAAGCCTCAGATTTAGCAGCCAGAGCTTCAGGAGGAGCAGCAGCGAGCACAGCATCGCTTTTGCAGCAGCTCCTTCCATGTGCATGTTTTTGGGAGTGGAAAGGCTTGCAGAGTGTTCAAGTAGCTTTTTCTCTCCGCTGGAAAGCTGCACGCTCAGTGCCAGTGTTCTGCAGCTTCTTTCTTCACGTTTCAGCAGCTAGCACGCTCTCCGTGTGCAGGAGAAGCGGCTGAGGCTTCCTTGCCGGAGAAGCGGCGCCTTCGCCGGCAGAGAGCATCCTGCCGGCCGCGGTGCGCTCCGGAGCGGGGGCTTGTGCCGAAAGAGGCCGGCAACAGGCGCTTACCTTCGGACAGCTCCGGATGCCCGTCTAATGCGTCTCTTGTCGCCTACACGGCAGGGAAAAGCTTTTCCACTCTGTCTAGGAAGGAGAAAGTGTGCCAGCACAGCAAATGCCTCCCGGACTTTCCCTGCAATTCAGCAAGTGCTTTGCAGCTTGAAATTGGAAGGAAAGCCTCAGATTTAGCAGCCAGAGCTTCAGGAGGAGCAGCAGCGAGCACAGCATCGCTTTTGCAGCAGCTCCTTCCATGTGCATGTTTTTGGGAGTGGAAAGGCTTGCAGAGTGTTCAAGTAGCTTTTTCTCTCCGCTGGAAAGCTGCACGCTCAGTGCCAGTGTTCTGCAGCTTCTTTCTTCACGTTTCAGCAGCTAGCACGCTCTCCGTGTGCAGGAGAAGCGGCTGAGGCTTCCTTGCCGGAGAAGCGGCGCCTTCGCCGGCAGAGAGCATCCTGCCGGCCGCGGTGCGCTCCGGAGCGGGGGCTTGTGCCGAAAGAGGCCGGCAACAGGCGCTTACCTTCGGACAGCTCCGGATGCCCGTCTAATGCGTCTCCTGTCGCCTACACGGCAGGGAAAAGCTTTTCCACTCTGTCTAGGAAGGAGAAAGTGTGCCAGCACAGCAAATGCCTCCCGGACTTTCCCTGCAATTCAGCAAGTGCTTTGCAGCTTGAAATTGGAAGGAAAGCCTCAGATTTAGCAGCCAGAGCTTCAGGAGGAGCAGCAGCGAGCACAGCATCGCTTTTGCAGCAGCTCCTTCCATGTGCATGTTTTTGGGAGTGGAAAGGCTTGCAGAGTGTTCAAGTAGCTTTTTCTCTCCGCTGGAAAGCTGCACGCTCAGTGCCAGTCTTCTGCAGCTTCTTTCTTCACGTTTCAGCAGCTAGCACGCTCTCCGTGTGCAGGAGAAGCGGCTGAGGCTTCCTTGCCGGAGAAGCGGCGCCTTCGCCGGCAGAGAGCATCCTGCCGGCCGCGGTGCGCTCCGGAGCGGGGGCTTGTGCCGAAAGAGGCCGGCAACAGGCGCTTACCTTCGGACAGCTCCGGATGCCCGTCTAATGCGTCTCCTGTCGCCTACACGGCAGGGAAAAGCTTTTCCACTCTGTCTAGGAAGGAGAAAGTGTGCCAGCACAGCAAATGCCTCCCGGACTTTCCCTGCAATTCAGCAAGTGCTTTGCAGCTTGAAATTGGAAGGAAAGCCT
>NW_028167263.1:0-34056 GCF_963513975.1 Fringilla coelebs | reverse complement strand
CTGCACGCTCAGTGCCAGTGTTCTGCAGCTTCTTTCTTCACGTTTCAGCAGCTAGCACGCTCTCCGTGTGCAGGAGAAGCGGCTGAGGCTTCCTTGCCGGAGACGAGGCACCTTCGCCGGCAGAGAGCCTCCGGCCGGCCGCGGTGCGCTCCGGAGCGGGGGCTTGTGCCGAAAGAGGCCGGCAACAGGCGCTTACCTTCGGACAGCTCCGGATGCCCGTCTAATGCGTCTCTTGTCGCCTACACGGCAGGGAAAAGCTTTTCCACTCTGTCTAGGAAGGAGAAAGTGTGCCAGCACAGCAAATGCCTCCCGGACTTTCCCTGCAATTCAGCAAGTGCTTTGCAGCTTGAAATTGGAAGGAAAGCCTCAGATTTAGCAGCCAGAGCTTCAGGAGGAGCAGCAGCGAGCACAGCATCGCTTTTGCAGCAGCTCCTTCCATGTGCATGTTTTTGGGAGTGGAAAGGCTTGCAGAGTGTTCAAGTAGCTTTTTCTCTCCGCTGGAAAGCTGCACGCTCAGTGCCAGTGTTCTGCAGCTTCTTTCTTCACGTTTCAGCAGCTAGCACGCTCTCCGTGTGCAGGAGAAGCGGCTGAGGCTTCCTTGCCGGAGACGAGGCACCTTCGCCGGCAGAGAGCCTCCGGCCGGCCGCGGTGCGCTCCGGAGCGGGGGCTTGTGCCGAAAGAGGCCGGCAACAGGCGCTTACCTTCGGACAGCTCCGGATGCCCGTCTAATGCGTCTCTTGTCGCCTACACGGCAGGGAAAAGCTTTTCCACTCTGTCTAGGAAGGAGAAAGTGTGCCAGCAGAGCAAATGCCTCCCGGACTTTCCCTGCAATTCAGCAAGTGCTTTGCAGCTTGAAATTGGAAGGAAAGCCTCAGATTTAGCAGCCAGAGCTTCAGGAGGAGCAGCAGCGAGCACAGCATCGCTTTTGCAGCAGCTCCTTCCATGTGCATGTTTTTGGGAGTGGAAAGGCTTGCAGAGTGTTCAAGTAGCTTTTTCTCTCCGCTGGAAAGCTGCACGCTCAGTGCCAGTGTTCTGCAGCTTCTTTCTTCACGTTTCAGCAGCTAGCACGCTCTCCGTGTGCAGGAGAAGCGGCTGAGGCTTCCTTGCCGGAGACGAGGCACCTTCGCCGGCAGAGAGCCTCCGGCCGGCCGCGGTGCGCTCCGGAGCGGGGGCTTGTGCCGAAAGAGGCCGGCAACAGGCGCTTACCTTCGGACAGCTCCGGATGCCCGTCTAATGCGTCTCTTGTCGCCTACACGGCAGGGAAAAGCTTTTCCACTCTGTCTAGGAAGGAGAAAGTGTGCCAGCAGAGCAAATGCCTCCCGGACTTTCCCTGCAATTCAGCAAGTGCTTTGCAGCTTGAAATTGGAAGGAAAGCCTCAGATTTAGCAGCCAGAGCTTCAGGAGGAGCAGCAGCGAGCACAGCATCGCTTTTGCAGCAGCTCCTTCCATGTGCATGTTTTTGGGAGTGGAAAGGCTTGCAGAGTGTTCAAGTAGCTTTTTCTCTCCGCTGGAAAGCTGCACGCTCAGTGCCAGTGTTCTGCAGCTTCTTTCTTCACGTTTCAGCAGCTAGCACGCTCTCCGTGTGCAGGAGAAGCGGCTGAGGCTTCCTTGCCGGAGACGAGGCACCTTCGCCGGCAGAGAGCCTCCGGCCGGCCGCGGTGCGCTCCGGAGCGGGGGCTTGTGCCGAAAGAGGCCGGGAACAGGCGCTTACCTTCGGACAGCTCCGGATGCCCGTCTAATGCGTCTCTTGTCGCCTACACGGCAGGGAAAAGCTTTTCCACTCTGTCTAGGAAGGAGAAAGTGTGCCAGCAGAGCAAATGCCTCCCGGACTTTCCCTGCAATTCAGCAAGTGCTTTGCAGCTTGAAATTGGAAGGAAAGCCTCAGATTTAGCAGCCAGAGCTTCAGGAGGAGCAGCAGCGAGCACAGCATCGCTTTTGCAGCAGCTCCTTCCATGTGCATGTTTTTGGGAGTGGAAAGGCTTGCAGAGTGTTCAAGTAGCTTTTTCTCTCCGCTGGAAAGCTGCACGCTCAGTGCCAGTGTTCTGCAGCTTCTTTCTTCACGTTTCAGCAGCTAGCACGCTCTCCGTGTGCAGGAGAAGCGGCTGAGGCTTCCTTGCCGGAGACGAGGCACCTTCGCCGGCAGAGAGCCTCCGGCCGGCCGCGGTGCGCTCCGGAGCGGGGGCTTGTGCCGAAAGAGGCCGGCAACAGGCGCTTACCTTCGGACAGCTCCGGATGCCCGTCTAATGCGTCTCTTGTCGCCTACACGGCAGGGAAAAGCTTTTCCACTCTGTCTAGGAAGGAGAAAGTGTGCCAGCAGAGCAAATGCATCCCGGACTTTCCCTGCAATTCAGCAAGTGCTTTGCAGCTTGAAATTGGAAGGAAAGCCTCAGATTTAGCAGCCAGAGCTTCAGGAGGAGCAGCAGCGAGCACAGCATCGCTTTTGCAGCAGCTCCTTCCATGTGCATGTTTTTGGGAGTGGAAAGGCTTGCAGAGTGTTCAAGTAGCTTTTTCTCTCCGCTGGAAAGCTGCACGCTCAGTGCCAGTGTTCTGCAGCTTCTTTCTTCACGTTTCAGCAGCTAGCACGCTCTCCGTGTGCAGGAGAAGCGGCTGAGGCTTCCTTGCCGGAGACGAGGCACCTTCGCCGGCAGAGAGCCTCCGGCCGGCCGCGGTGCGCTCCGGAGCGGGGGCTTGTGCCGAAAGAGGCCGGGAACAGGCGCTTACCTTCGGACAGCTCCGGATGCCCGTCTAATGCGTCTCTTGTCGCCTACACGGCAGGGAAAAGCTTTTCCACTCTGTCTAGGAAGGAGAAAGTGTGCCAGCACAGCAAATGCCTCCCGGACTTTCCCTGCAATTCAGCAAGTGCTTTGCAGCTTGAAATTGGAAGGAAAGCCTCAGATTTAGCAGCCAGAGCTTCAGGAGGAGCAGCAGCGAGCACAGCATCGCTTTTGCAGCAGCTCCTTCCATGTGCATGTTTTTGGGAGTGGAAAGGCTTGCAGAGTGTTCAAGTAGCTTTTTCTCTCCGCTGGAAAGCTGCACGCTCAGTGCCAGTGTTCTGCAGCTTCTTTCTTCACGTTTCAGCAGCTAGCACGCTCTCCGTGTGCAGGAGAAGCGGCTGAGGCTTCCTTGCCGGAGACGAGGCACCTTCGCCGGCAGAGAGCCTCCGGCCGGCCGCGGTGCGCTCCGGAGCGGGGGCTTGTGCCGAAAGAGGCCGGCAACAGGCGCTTACCTTCGGACAGCTCCGGATGCCCGTCTAATGCGTCTCTTGTCGCCTACACGGCAGGGAAAAGCTTTTCCACTCTGTCTAGGAAGGAGAAAGTGTGCCAGCAGAGCAAATGCATCCCGGACTTTCCCTGCAATTCAGCAAGTGCTTTGCAGCTTGAAATTGGAAGGAAAGCCTCAGATTTAGCAGCCAGAGCTTCAGGAGGAGCAGCAGCGAGCACAGCATCGCTTTTGCAGCAGCTCCTTCCATGTGCATGTTTTTGGGAGTGGAAAGGCTTGCAGAGTGTTCAAGTAGCTTTTTCTCTCCGCTGGAAAGCTGCACGCTCAGTGCCAGTGTTCTGCAGCTTCTTTCTTCACGTTTCAGCAGCTAGCACGCTCTCCGTGTGCAGGAGAAGCGGCTGAGGCTTCCTTGCCGGAGACGAGGCACCTTCGCCGGCAGAGAGCCTCCGGCCGGCCGCGGTGCGCTCCGGAGCGGGGGCTTGTGCCGAAAGAGGCCGGCAACAGGCGCTTACCTTCGGACAGCTCCGGATGCCCGTCTAATGCGTCTCTTGTCGCCTACACGGCAGGGAAAAGCTTTTCCACTCTGTCTAGGAAGGAGAAAGTGTGCCAGCACAGCAAATGCCTCCCGGACTTTCCCTGCAATTCAGCAAGTGCTTTGCAGCTTGAAATTGGAAGGAAAGCCTCAGATTTAGCAGCCAGAGCTTCAGGAGGAGCAGCAGCGAGCACAGCATCGCTTTTGCAGCAGCTCCTTCCATGTGCATGTTTTTGGGAGTGGAAAGGCTTGCAGAGTGTTCAAGTAGCTTTTTCTCTCCGCTGGAAAGCTGCACGCTCAGTGCCAGTGTTCTGCAGCTTCTTTCTTCACGTTTCAGCAGCTAGCACGCTCTCCGTGTGCAGGAGAAGCGGCTGAGGCTTCCTTGCCGGAGAAGCGGCACCTTCGCCGGCAGAGAGCCTCCGGCCGGCCGCGGTGCGCTCCGGAGCGGGGGCTTGTGCCGAAAGAGGCCGGCAACAGGCGCTTACCTTCGGACAGCTCCGGATGCCCGTCTAATGCGTCTCTTGTCGCCTACACGGCAGGGAAAAGCTTTTCCACTCTGTCTAGGAAGGAGAAAGTGTGCCAGCAGAGCAAATGCCTCCCGGACTTTCCCTGCAATTCAGCAAGTGCTTTGCAGCTTGAAATTGGAAGGAAAGCCTCAGATTTAGCAGCCAGAGCTTCAGGAGGAGCAGCAGCGAGCACAGCATCGCTTTTGCAGCAGCTCCTTCCATGTGCATGTTTTTGGGAGTGGAAAGGCTTGCAGAGTGTTCAAGTAGCTTTTTCTCTCCGCTGGAAAGCTGCACGCTCAGTGCCAGTGTTCTGCAGCTTCTTTCTTCACGTTTCAGCAGCTAGCACGCTCTCCGTGTGCAGGAGAAGCGGCTGAGGCTTCCTTGCCGGAGACGAGGCACCTTCGCCGGCAGAGAGCCTCCGGCCGGCCGCGGTGCGCTCCGGAGCGGGGGCTTGTGCCGAAAGAGGCCGGGAACAGGCGCTTACCTTCGGACAGCTCCGGATGCCGTCTAATGCGTCTCTTGTCGCCTACACGGCAGGGAAAAGCTTTTCCACTCTGTCTAGGAAGGAGAAAGTGTGCCAGCACAGCAAATGCCTCCCGGACTTTCCCTGCAATTCAGCAAGTGCTTTGCAGCTTGAAATTGGAAGGAAAGCCTCAGATTTAGCAGCCAGAGCTTCAGGAGGAGCAGCAGCGAGCACAGCATCGCTTTTGCAGCAGCTCCTTCCATGTGCATGTTTTTGGGAGTGGAAAGGCTTGCAGAGTGTTCAAGTAGCTTTTTCTCTCCGCTGGAAAGCTGCACGCTCAGTGCCAGTGTTCTGCAGCTTCTTTCTTCACGTTTCAGCAGCTAGCACGCTCTCCGTGTGCAGGAGAAGCGGCTGAGGCTTCCTTGCCGGAGAAGCGGCACCTTCGCCGGCAGAGAGCCTCCGGCCGGCCGCGGTGCGCTCCGGAGCGGGGGCTTGTGCCGAAAGAGGCCGGCAACAGGCGCTTACCTTCGGACAGCTCCGGATGCCCGTCTAATGCGTCTCTTGTCGCCTACACGGCAGGGAAAAGCTTTTCCACTCTGTCTAGGAAGGAGAAAGTGTGCCAGCACAGCAAATGCCTCCCGGACTTTCCCTGCAATTCAGCAAGTGCTTTGCAGCTTGAAATTGGAAGGAAAGCCTCAGATTTAGCAGCCAGAGCTTCAGGAGGAGCAGCAGCGAGCACAGCATCGCTTTTGCAGCAGCTCCTTCCATGTGCATGTTTTTGGGAGTGGAAAGGCTTGCAGAGTGTTCAAGTAGCTTTTTCTCTCCGCTGGAAAGCTGCACGCTCAGTGCCAGTGTTCTGCAGCTTCTTTCTTCACGTTTCAGCAGCTAGCACGCTCTCCGTGTGCAGGAGAAGCGGCTGAGGCTTCCTTGCCGGAGACGAGGCACCTTCGCCGGCAGAGAGCCTCCGGCCGGCCGCGGTGCGCTCCGGAGCGGGGGCTTGTGCCGAAAGAGGCCGGCAACAGGCGCTTACCTTCGGACAGCTCCGGATGCCCGTCTAATGCGTCTCTTGTCGCCTACACGGCAGGGAAAAGCTTTTCCACTCTGTCTAGGAAGGAGAAAGTGTGCCAGCACAGCAAATGCCTCCCGGACTTTCCCTGCAATTCAGCAAGTGCTTTGCAGCTTGAAATTGGAAGGAAAGCCTCAGATTTAGCAGCCAGAGCTTCAGGAGGAGCAGCAGCGAGCACAGCATCGCTTTTGCAGCAGCTCCTTCCATGTGCATGTTTTTGGGAGTGGAAAGGCTTGCAGAGTGTTCAAGTAGCTTTTTCTCTCCGCTGGAAAGCTGCACGCTCAGTGCCAGTGTTCTGCAGCTTCTTTCTTCACGTTTCAGCAGCTAGCACGCTCTCCGTGTGCAGGAGAAGCGGCTGAGGCTTCCTTGCCGGAGACGAGGCACCTTCGCCGGCAGAGAGCCTCCGGCCGGCCGCGGTGCGCTCCGGAGCGGGGGCTTGTGCCGAAAGAGGCCGGCAACAGGCGCTTACCTTCGGACAGCTCCGGATGCCCGTCTAATGCGTCTCTTGTCGCCTACACGGCAGGGAAAAGCTTTTCCACTCTGTCTAGGAAGGAGAAAGTGTGCCAGCACAGCAAATGCCTCCCGGACTTTCCCTGCAATTCAGCAAGTGCTTTGCAGCTTGAAATTGGAAGGAAAGCCTCAGATTTAGCAGCCAGAGCTTCAGGAGGAGCAGCAGCGAGCACAGCATCGCTTTTGCAGCAGCTCCTTCCATGTGCATGTTTTTGGGAGTGGAAAGGCTTGCAGAGTGTTCAAGTAGCTTTTTCTCTCCGCTGGAAAGCTGCACGCTCAGTGCCAGTGTTCTGCAGCTTCTTTCTTCACGTTTCAGCAGCTAGCACGCTCTCCGTGTGCAGGAGAAGCGGCTGAGGCTTCCTTGCCGGAGACGAGGCACCTTCGCCGGCAGAGAGCCTCCGGCCGGCCGCGGTGCGCTCCGGAGCGGGGGCTTGTGCCGAAAGAGGCCGGGAACAGGCGCTTACCTTCGGACAGCTCCGGATGCCCGTCTAATGCGTCTCTTGTCGCCTACACGGCAGGGAAAAGCTTTTCCACTCTGTCTAGGAAGGAGAAAGTGTGCCAGCACAGCAAATGCCTCCCGGACTTTCCCTGCAATTCAGCAAGTGCTTTGCAGCTTGAAATTGGAAGGAAAGCCTCAGATTTAGCAGCCAGAGCTTCAGGAGGAGCAGCAGCGAGCACAGCATCGCTTTTGCAGCAGCTCCTTCCATGTGCATGTTTTTGGGAGTGGAAAGGCTTGCAGAGTGTTCAAGTAGCTTTTTCTCTCCGCTGGAAAGCTGCACGCTCAGTGCCAGTGTTCTGCAGCTTCTTTCTTCACGTTTCAGCAGCTAGCACGCTCTCCGTGTGCAGGAGAAGCGGCTGAGGCTTCCTTGCCGGAGACGAGGCACCTTCGCCGGCAGAGAGCCTCCGGCCGGCCGCGGTGCGCTCCGGAGCGGGGGCTTGTGCCGAAAGAGGCCGGCAACAGGCGCTTACCTTCGGACAGCTCCGGATGCCCGTCTAATGCGTCTCTTGTCGCCTACACGGCAGGGAAAAGCTTTTCCACTCTGTCTAGGAAGGAGAAAGTGTGCCAGCAGAGCAAATGCATCCCGGACTTTCCCTGCAATTCAGCAAGTGCTTTGCAGCTTGAAATTGGAAGGAAAGCCTCAGATTTAGCAGCCAGAGCTTCAGGAGGAGCAGCAGCGAGCACAGCATCGCTTTTGCAGCAGCTCCTTCCATGTGCATGTTTTTGGGAGTGGAAAGGCTTGCAGAGTGTTCAAGTAGCTTTTTCTCTCCGCTGGAAAGCTGCACGCTCAGTGCCAGTGTTCTGCAGCTTCTTTCTTCACGTTTCAGCAGCTAGCACGCTCTCCGTGTGCAGGAGAAGCGGCTGAGGCTTCCTTGCCGGAGACGAGGCACCTTCGCCGGCAGAGAGCCTCCGGCCGGCCGCGGTGCGCTCCGGAGCGGGGGCTTGTGCCGAAAGAGGCCGGGAACAGGCGCTTACTTTCGGACAGCTCCGGATGCCCGTCTAATGCGTCTCTTGTCGCCTACACGGCAGGGAAAAGCTTTTCCACTCTGTCTAGGAAGGAGAAAGTGTGCCAGCAGAGCAAATGCCTCCCGGACTTTCCCTGCAATTCAGCAAGTGCTTTGCAGCTTGAAATTGGAAGGAAAGCCTCAGATTTAGCAGCCAGAGCTTCAGGAGGAGCAGCAGCGAGCACAGCATCGCTTTTGCAGCAGCTCCTTCCATGTGCATGTTTTTGGGAGTGGAAAGGCTTGCAGAGTGTTCAAGTAGCTTTTTCTCTCCGCTGGAAAGCTGCACGCTCAGTGCCAGTGTTCTGCAGCTTCTTTCTTCACGTTTCAGCAGCTAGCACGCTCTCCGTGTGCAGGAGAAGCGGCTGAGGCTTCCTTGCCGGAGACGAGGCACCTTCGCCGGCAGAGAGCCTCCGGCCGGCCGCGGTGCGCTCCGGAGCGGGGGCTTGTGCCGAAAGAGGCCGGCAACAGGCGCTTACCTTCGGACAGCTCCGGATGCCCGTCTAATGCGTCTCTTGTCGCCTACACGGCAGGGAAAAGCTTTTCCACTCTGTCTAGGAAGGAGAAAGTGTGCCAGCAGAGCAAATGCATCCCGGACTTTCCCTGCAATTCAGCAAGTGCTTTGCAGCTTGAAATTGGAAGGAAAGCCTCAGATTTAGCAGCCAGAGCTTCAGGAGGAGCAGCAGCGAGCACAGCATCGCTTTTGCAGCAGCTCCTTCCATGTGCATGTTTTTGGGAGTGGAAAGGCTTGCAGAGTGTTCAAGTAGCTTTTTCTCTCCGCTGGAAAGCTGCACGCTCAGTGCCAGTGTTCTGCAGCTTCTTTCTTCACGTTTCAGCAGCTAGCACGCTCTCCGTGTGCAGGAGAAGCGGCTGAGGCTTCCTTGCCGGAGACGAGGCACCTTCGCCGGCAGAGAGCCTCCGGCCGGCCGCGGTGCGCTCCGGAGCGGGGGCTTGTGCCGAAAGAGGCCGGGAACAGGCGCTTACCTTCGGACAGCTCCGGATGCCCGTCTAATGCGTCTCTTGTCGCCTACACGGCAGGGAAAAGCTTTTCCACTCTGTCTAGGAAGGAGAAAGTGTGCCAGCACAGCAAATGCCTCCCGGACTTTCCCTGCAATTCAGCAAGTGCTTTGCAGCTTGAAATTGGAAGGAAAGCCTCAGATTTAGCAGCCAGAGCTTCAGGAGGAGCAGCAGCGAGCACAGCATCGCTTTTGCAGCAGCTCCTTCCATGTGCATGTTTTTGGGAGTGGAAAGGCTTGCAGAGTGTTCAAGTAGCTTTTTCTCTCCGCTGGAAAGCTGCACGCTCAGTGCCAGTGTTCTGCAGCTTCTTTCTTCACGTTTCAGCAGCTAGCACGCTCTCCGTGTGCAGGAGAAGCGGCTGAGGCTTCCTTGCCGGAGACGAGGCACCTTCGCCGGCAGAGAGCCTCCGGCCGGCCGCGGTGCGCTCCGGAGCGGGGGCTTGTGCCGAAAGAGGCCGGCAACAGGCGCTTACCTTCGGACAGCTCCGGATGCCCGTCTAATGCGTCTCTTGTCGCCTACACGGCAGGGAAAAGCTTTTCCACTCTGTCTAGGAAGGAGAAAGTGTGCCAGCAGAGCAAATGCCTCCCGGACTTTCCCTGCAATTCAGCAAGTGCTTTGCAGCTTGAAATTGGAAGGAAAGCCTCAGATTTAGCAGCCAGAGCTTCAGGAGGAGCAGCAGCGAGCACAGCATCGCTTTTGCAGCAGCTCCTTCCATGTGCATGTTTTTGGGAGTGGAAAGGCTTGCAGAGTGTTCAAGTAGCTTTTTCTCTCCGCTGGAAAGCTGCACGCTCAGTGCCAGTGTTCTGCAGCTTCTTTCTTCACGTTTCAGCAGCTAGCACGCTCTCCGTGTGCAGGAGAAGCGGCTGAGGCTTCCTTGCCGGAGACGAGGCACCTTCGCCGGCAGAGAGCCTCCGGCCGGCCGCGGTGCGCTCCGGAGCGGGGGCTTGTGCCGAAAGAGGCCGGGAACAGGCGCTTACCTTCGGACAGCTCCGGATGCCCGTCTAATGCGTCTCTTGTCGCCTACACGGCAGGGAAAAGCTTTTCCACTCTGTCTAGGAAGGAGAAAGTGTGCCAGCACAGCAAATGCCTCCCGGACTTTCCCTGCAATTCAGCAAGTGCTTTGCAGCTTGAAATTGGAAGGAAAGCCTCAGATTTAGCAGCCAGAGCTTCAGGAGGAGCAGCAGCGAGCACAGCATCGCTTTTGCAGCAGCTCCTTCCATGTGCATGTTTTTGGGAGTGGAAAGGCTTGCAGAGTGTTCAAGTAGCTTTTTCTCTCCGCTGGAAAGCTGCACGCTCAGTGCCAGTGTTCTGCAGCTTCTTTCTTCACGTTTCAGCAGCTAGCACGCTCTCCGTGTGCAGGAGAAGCGGCTGAGGCTTCCTTGCCGGAGACGAGGCACCTTCGCCGGCAGAGAGCCTCCGGCCGGCCGCGGTGCGCTCCGGAGCGGGGGCTTGTGCCGAAAGAGGCCGGCAACAGGCGCTTACCTTCGGACAGCTCCGGATGCCCGTCTAATGCGTCTCTTGTCGCCTACACGGCAGGGAAAAGCTTTTCCACTCTGTCTAGGAAGGAGAAAGTGTGCCAGCACAGCAAATGCCTCCCGGACGTTCCCTGCAATTCAGCAAGTGCTTTGCAGCTTGAAATTGGAAGGAAAGCCTCAGATTTAGCAGCCAGAGCTTCAGGAGGAGCAGCAGCGAGCACAGCATCGCTTTTGCAGCAGCTCCTTCCATGTGCATGTTTTTGGGAGTGGAAAGGCTTGCAGAGTGTTCAAGTAGCTTTTTCTCTCCGCTGGAAAGCTGCACGCTCAGTGCCAGTGTTCTGCAGCTTCTTTCTTCACGTTTCAGCAGCTAGCACGCTCTCCGTGTGCAGGAGAAGCGGCTGAGGCTTCCTTGCCGGAGACGAGGCACCTTCGCCGGCAGAGAGCCTCCGGCCGGCCGCGGTGCGCTCCGGAGCGGGGGCTTGTGCCGAAAGAGGCCGGGAACAGGCGCTTACCTTCGGACAGCTCCGGATGCCCGTCTAATGCGTCTCTTGTCGCCTACACGGCAGGGAAAAGCTTTTCCACTCTGTCTAGGAAGGAGAAAGTGTGCCAGCAGAGCAAATGCCTCCCGGACTTTCCCTGCAATTCAGCAAGTGCTTTGCAGCTTGAAATTGGAAGGAAAGCCTCAGATTTAGCAGCCAGAGCTTCAGGAGGAGCAGCAGCGAGCACAGCATCGCTTTTGCAGCAGCTCCTTCCATGTGCATGTTTTTGGGAGTGGAAAGGCTTGCAGAGTGTTCAAGTAGCTTTTTCTCTCCGCTGGAAAGCTGCACGCTCAGTGCCAGTGTTCTGCAGCTTCTTTCTTCACGTTTCAGCAGCTAGCACGCTCTCCGTGTGCAGGAGAAGCGGCTGAGGCTTCCTTGCCGGAGACGAGGCACCTTCGCCGGCAGAGAGCCTCCGGCCGGCCGCGGTGCGCTCCGGAGCGGGGGCTTGTGCCGAAAGAGGCCGGCAACAGGCGCTTACCTTCGGACAGCTCCGGATGCCCGTCTAATGCGTCTCTTGTCGCCTACACGGCAGGGAAAAGCTTTTCCACTCTGTCTAGGAAGGAGAAAGTGTGCCAGCACAGCAAATGCCTCCCGGACTTTCCCTGCAATTCAGCAAGTGCTTTGCAGCTTGAAATTGGAAGGAAAGCCTCAGATTTAGCAGCCAGAGCTTCAGGAGGAGCAGCAGCGAGCACAGCATCGCTTTTGCAGCAGCTCCTTCCATGTGCATGTTTTTGGGAGTGGAAAGGCTTGCAGAGTGTTCAAGTAGCTTTTTCTCTCCGCTGGAAAGCTGCACGCTCAGTGCCAGTGTTCTGCAGCTTCTTTCTTCACGTTTCAGCAGCTAGCACGCTCTCCGTGTGCAGGAGAAGCGGCTGAGGCTTCCTTGCCGGAGACGAGGCACCTTCGCCGGCAGAGAGCCTCCGGCCGGCCGCGGTGCGCTCCGGAGCGGGGGCTTGTGCCGAAAGAGGCCGGCAACAGGCGCTTACCTTCGGACAGCTCCGGATGCCCGTCTAATGCGTCTCTTGTCGCCTACACGGCAGGGAAAAGCTTTTCCACTCTGTCTAGGAAGGAGAAAGTGTGCCAGCAGAGCAAATGCCTCCCGGACTTTCCCTGCAATTCAGCAAGTGCTTTGCAGCTTGAAATTGGAAGGAAAGCCTCAGATTTAGCAGCCAGAGCTTCAGGAGGAGCAGCAGCGAGCACAGCATCGCTTTTGCAGCAGCTCCTTCCATGTGCATGTTTTTGGGAGTGGAAAGGCTTGCAGAGTGTTCAAGTAGCTTTTTCTCTCCGCTGGAAAGCTGCACGCTCAGTGCCAGTGTTCTGCAGCTTCTTTCTTCACGTTTCAGCAGCTAGCACGCTCTCCGTGTGCAGGAGAAGCGGCTGAGGCTTCCTTGCCGGAGACGAGGCACCTTCGCCGGCAGAGAGCCTCCGGCCGGCCGCGGTGCGCTCCGGAGCGGGGGCTTGTGCCGAAAGAGGCCGGGAACAGGCGCTTACCTTCGGACAGCTCCGGATGCCCGTCTAATGCGTCTCTTGTCGCCTACACGGCAGGGAAAAGCTTTTCCACTCTGTCTAGGAAGGAGAAAGTGTGCCAGCACAGCAAATGCCTCCCGGACGTTCCCTGCAATTCAGCAAGTGCTTTGCAGCTTGAAATTGGAAGGAAAGCCTCAGATTTAGCAGCCAGAGCTTCAGGAGGAGCAGCAGCGAGCACAGCATCGCTTTTGCAGCAGCTCCTTCCATGTGCATGTTTTTGGGAGTGGAAAGGCTTGCAGAGTGTTCAAGTAGCTTTTTCTCTCCGCTGGAAAGCTGCACGCTCAGTGCCAGTGTTCTGCAGCTTCTTTCTTCACGTTTCAGCAGCTAGCACGCTCTCCGTGTGCAGGAGAAGCGGCTGAGGCTTCCTTGCCGGAGAAGCGGCACCTTCGCCGGCAGAGAGCCTCCGGCCGGCCGCGGTGCGCTCCGGAGCGGGGGCTTGTGCCGAAAGAGGCCGGCAACAGGCGCTTACCTTCGGACAGCTCCGGATGCCCGTCTAATGCGTCTCTTGTCGCCTACACGGCAGGGAAAAGCTTTTCCACTCTGTCTAGGAAGGAGAAAGTGTGCCAGCACAGCAAATGCCTCCCGGACTTTCCCTGCAATTCAGCAAGTGCTTTGCAGCTTGAAATTGGAAGGAAAGCCTCAGATTTAGCAGCCAGAGCTTCAGGAGGAGCAGCAGCGAGCACAGCATCGCTTTTGCAGCAGCTCCTTCCATGTGCATGTTTTTGGGAGTGGAAAGGCTTGCAGAGTGTTCAAGTAGCTTTTTCTCTCCGCTGGAAAGCTGCACGCTCAGTGCCAGTGTTCTGCAGCTTCTTTCTTCACGTTTCAGCAGCTAGCACGCTCTCCGTGTGCAGGAGAAGCGGCTGAGGCTTCCTTGCCGGAGACGAGGCACCTTCGCCGGCAGAGAGCCTCCGGCCGGCCGCGGTGCGCTCCGGAGCGGGGGCTTGTGCCGAAAGAGGCCGGGAACAGGCGCTTACCTTCGGACAGCTCCGGATGCCCGTCTAATGCGTCTCTTGTCGCCTACACGGCAGGGAAAAGCTTTTCCACTCTGTCTAGGAAGGAGAAAGTGTGCCAGCACAGCAAATGCCTCCCGGACTTTCCCTGCAATTCAGCAAGTGCTTTGCAGCTTGAAATTGGAAGGAAAGCCTCAGATTTAGCAGCCAGAGCTTCAGGAGGAGCAGCAGCGAGCACAGCATCGCTTTTGCAGCAGCTCCTTCCATGTGCATGTTTTTGGGAGTGGAAAGGCTTGCAGAGTGTTCAAGTAGCTTTTTCTCTCCGCTGGAAAGCTGCACGCTCAGTGCCAGTGTTCTGCAGCTTCTTTCTTCACGTTTCAGCAGCTAGCACGCTCTCCGTGTGCAGGAGAAGCGGCTGAGGCTTCCTTGCCGGAAAAGCGGCACCTTCGCCGGCAGAGAGCCTCCGGCCGGCCACGGTGCGCTCCGGAGCGGGGGCTTGTGCCGAAAGAGGCCGGCAACAGGCGCTTACCTTCGGACAGCTCCGGATGCCCGTCTAATGCGTCTCTTGTCGCCTACACGGCAGGGAAAAGCTTTTCCACTCTGTCTAGGAAGGAGAAAGTGTGCCAGCACAGCAAATGCCTCCCGGACTTTCCCTGCAATTCAGCAAGTGCTTTGCAGCTTGAAATTGGAAGGAAAGCCTCAGATTTAGCAGCCAGAGCTTCAGGAGGAGCAGCAGCGAGCACAGCATCGCTTTTGCAGCAGCTCCTTCCATGTGCATGTTTTTGGGAGTGGAAAGGCTTGCAGAGTGTTCAAGTAGCTTTTTCTCTCCGCTGGAAAGCTGCACGCTCAGTGCCAGTGTTCTGCAGCTTCTTTCTTCACGTTTCAGCAGCTAGCACGCTCTCCGTGTGCAGGAGAAGCGGCTGAGGCTTCCTTGCCGGAGACGAGGCACCTTCGCCGGCAGAGAGCCTCCGGCCGGCCGCGGTGCGCTCCGGAGCGGGGGCTTGTGCCGAAAGAGGCCGGGAACAGGCGCTTACCTTCGGACAGCTCCGGATGCCCGTCTAATGCGTCTCTTGTCGCCTACACGGCAGGGAAAAGCTTTTCCACTCTGTCTAGGAAGGAGAAAGTGTGCCAGCACAGCAAATGCCTCCCGGACTTTCCCTGCAATTCAGCAAGTGCTTTGCAGCTTGAAATTGGAAGGAAAGCCTCAGATTTAGCAGCCAGAGCTTCAGGAGGAGCAGCAGCGAGCACAGCATCGCTTTTGCAGCAGCTCCTTCCATGTGCATGTTTTTGGGAGTGGAAAGGCTTGCAGAGTGTTCAAGTAGCTTTTTCTCTCCGCTGGAAAGCTGCACGCTCAGTGCCAGTGTTCTGCAGCTTCTTTCTTCACGTTTCAGCAGCTAGCACGCTCTCCGTGTGCAGGAGAAGCGGCTGAGGCTTCCTTGCCGGAGACGAGGCACCTTCGCCGGCAGAGAGCCTCCGGCCGGCCGCGGTGCGCTCCGGAGCGGGGGCTTGTGCCGAAAGAGGCCGGGAACAGGCGCTTACCTTCGGACAGCTCCGGATGCCCGTCTAATGCGTCTCTTGTCGCCTACACGGCAGGGAAAAGCTTTTCCACTCTGTCTAGGAAGGAGAAAGTGTGCCAGCACAGCAAATGCCTCCCGGACTTTCCCTGCAATTCAGCAAGTGCTTTGCAGCTTGAAATTGGAAGGAAAGCCTCAGATTTAGCAGCCAGAGCTTCAGGAGGAGCAGCAGCGAGCACAGCATCGCTTTTGCAGCAGCTCCTTCCATGTGCATGTTTTTGGGAGTGGAAAGGCTTGCAGAGTGTTCAAGTAGCTTTTTCTCTCCGCTGGAAAGCTGCACGCTCAGTGCCAGTGTTCTGCAGCTTCTTTCTTCACGTTTCAGCAGCTAGCACGCTCTCCGTGTGCAGGAGAAGCGGCTGAGGCTTCCTTGCCGGAGAAGCGGCACCTTCGCCGGCAGAGAGCCTCCGGCCGGCCGCGGTGCGCTCCGGAGCGGGGGCTTGTGCCGAAAGAGGCCGGGAACAGGCGCTTACCTTCGGACAGCTCCGGATGCCCGTCTAATGCGTCTCTTGTCGCCTACACGGCAGGGAAAAGCTTTTCCACTCTGTCTAGGAAGGAGAAAGTGTGCCAGCACAGCAAATGCCTCCCGGACGTTCCCTGCAATTCAGCAAGTGCTTTGCAGCTTGAAATTGGAAGGAAAGCCTCAGATTTAGCAGCCAGAGCTTCAGGAGGAGCAGCAGCGAGCACAGCATCGCTTTTGCAGCAGCTCCTTCCATGTGCATGTTTTTGGGAGTGGAAAGGCTTGCAGAGTGTTCAAGTAGCTTTTTCTCTCCGCTGGAAAGCTGCACGCTCAGTGCCAGTGTTCTGCAGCTTCTTTCTTCACGTTTCAGCAGCTAGCACGCTCTCCGTGTGCAGGAGAAGCGGCTGAGGCTTCCTTGCCGGAGAAGCGGCACCTTCGCCGGCAGAGAGCCTCCGGCCGGCCGCGGTGCGCTCCGGAGCGGGGGCTTGTGCCGAAAGAGGCCGGGAACAGGCGCTTACCTTCGGACAGCTCCGGATGCCCGTCTAATGCGTCTCTTGTCGCCTACACGGCAGGGAAAAGCTTTTCCACTCTGTCTAGGAAGGAGAAAGTGTGCCAACACAGCAAATGCCTCCCGGACTTTCCCTGCAATTCAGCAAGTGCTTTGCAGCTTGAAATTGGAAGGAAAGCCTCAGATTTAGCAGCCAGAGCTTCAGGAGGAGCAGCAGCGAGCACAGCATCGCTTTTGCAGCAGCTCCTTCCATGTGCATGTTTTTGGGAGTGGAAAGGCTTGCAGAGTGTTCAAGTAGCTTTTTCTCTCCGCTGGAAAGCTGCACGCTCAGTGCCAGTGTTCTGCAGCTTCTTTCTTCACGTTTCAGCAGCTAGCACGCTCTCCGTGTGCAGGAGAAGCGGCTGAGGCTTCCTTGCCGGAGAAGCGGCACCTTCGCCGGCAGAGAGCCTCCGGCCGGCCGCGGTGCGCTCCGGAGCGGGGGCTTGTGCCGAAAGAGGCCGGGAACAGGCGCTTACCTTCGGACAGCTCCGGATGCCCGTCTAATGCGTCTCTTGTCGCCTACACGGCAGGGAAAAGCTTTTCCACTCTGTCTAGGAAGGAGAAAGTGTGCCAGCACAGCAAATGCCTCCCGGACTTTCCCTGCAATTCAGCAAGTGCTTTGCAGCTTGAAATTGGAAGGAAAGCCTCAGATTTAGCAGCCAGAGCTTCAGGAGGAGCAGCAGCGAGCACAGCATCGCTTTTGCAGCAGCTCCTTCCATGTGCATGTTTTTGGGAGTGGAAAGGCTTGCAGAGTGTTCAAGTAGCTTTTTCTCTCCGCTGGAAAGCTGCACGCTCAGTGCCAGTGTTCTGCAGCTTCTTTCTTCACGTTTCAGCAGCTAGCACGCTCTCCGTGTGCAGGAGAAGCGGCTGAGGCTTCCTTGCCGGAGACGAGGCACCTTCGCCGGCAGAGAGCCTCCGGCCGGCCGCGGTGCGCTCCGGAGCGGGGGCTTGTGCCGAAAGAGGCCGGGAACAGGCGCTTACCTTCGGACAGCTCCGGATGCCCGTCTAATGCGTCTCTTGTCGCCTACACGGCAGGGAAAAGCTTTTCCACTCTGTCTAGGAAGGAGAAAGTGTGCCAGCACAGCAAATGCCTCCCGGACTTTCCCTGCAATTCAGCAAGTGCTTTGCAGCTTGAAATTGGAAGGAAAGCCTCAGATTTAGCAGCCAGAGCTTCAGGAGGAGCAGCAGCGAGCACAGCATCGCTTTTGCAGCAGCTCCTTCCATGTGCATGTTTTTGGGAGTGGAAAGGCTTGCAGAGTGTTCAAGTAGCTTTTTCTCTCCGCTGGAAAGCTGCACGCTCAGTGCCAGTGTTCTGCAGCTTCTTTCTTCACGTTTCAGCAGCTAGCACGCTCTCCGTGTGCAGGAGAAGCGGCTGAGGCTTCCTTGCCGGAGACGAGGCACCTTCGCCGGCAGAGAGCCTCCGGCCGGCCGCGGTGCGCTCCGGAGCGGGGGCTTGTGCCGAAAGAGGCCGGGAACAGGCGCTTACCTTCGGACAGCTCCGGATGCCCGTCTAATGCGTCTCTTGTCGCCTACACGGCAGGGAAAAGCTTTTCCACTCTGTCTAGGAAGGAGAAAGTGTGCCAGCACAGCAAATGCCTCCCGGACGTTCCCTGCAATTCAGCAAGTGCTTTGCAGCTTGAAATTGGAAGGAAAGCCTCAGATTTAGCAGCCAGAGCTTCAGGAGGAGCAGCAGCGAGCACAGCATCGCTTTTGCAGCAGCTCCTTCCATGTGCATGTTTTTGGGAGTGGAAAGGCTTGCAGAGTGTTCAAGTAGCTTTTTCTCTCCGCTGGAAAGCTGCACGCTCAGTGCCAGTGTTCTGCAGCTTCTTTCTTCACGTTTCAGCAGCTAGCACGCTCTCCGTGTGCAGGAGAAGCGGCTGAGGCTTCCTTGCCGGAGACGAGGCACCTTCGCCGGCAGAGAGCCTCCGGCCGGCCGCGGTGCGCTCCGGAGCGGGGGCTTGTGCCGAAAGAGGCCGGGAACAGGCGCTTACCTTCGGACAGCTCCGGATGCCCGTCTAATGCGTCTCTTGTCGCCTACACGGCAGGGAAAAGCTTTTCCACTCTGTCTAGGAAGGAGAAAGTGTGCCAGCACAGCAAATGCCTCCCGGACGTTCCCTGCAATTCAGCAAGTGCTTTGCAGCTTGAAATTGGAAGGAAAGCCTCAGATTTAGCAGCCAGAGCTTCAGGAGGAGCAGCAGCGAGCACAGCATCGCTTTTGCAGCAGCTCCTTCCATGTGCATGTTTTTGGGAGTGGAAAGGCTTGCAGAGTGTTCAAGTAGCTTTTTCTCTCCGCTGGAAAGCTGCACGCTCAGTGCCAGTGTTCTGCAGCTTCTTTCTTCACGTTTCAGCAGCTAGCACGCTCTCCGTGTGCAGGAGAAGCGGCTGAGGCTTCCTTGCCGGAGAAGCGGCGCCTTCGCCGGCAGAGAGCCTCCGGCCGGCCGCGGTGCGCTCCGGAGCGGGGGCTTGTGCCGAAAGAGGCCGGGAACAGGCGCTTACCTTCGGACAGCTCCGGATGCCCGTCTAATGCGTCTCTTGTCGCCTACACGGCAGGGAAAAGCTTTTCCACTCTGTCTAGGAAGGAGAAAGTGTGCCAGCACAGCAAATGCCTCCCGGACGTTCCCTGCAATTCAGCAAGTGCTTTGCAGCTTGAAATTGGAAGGAAAGCCTCAGATTTAGCAGCCAGAGCTTCAGGAGGAGCAGCAGCGAGCACAGCATCGCTTTTGCAGCAGCTCCTTCCATGTGCATGTTTTTGGGAGTGGAAAGGCTTGCAGAGTGTTCAAGTAGCTTTTTCTCTCCGCTGGAAAGCTGCACGCTCAGTGCCAGTGTTCTGCAGCTTCTTTCTTCACGTTTCAGCAGCTAGCACGCTCTCCGTGTGCAGGAGAAGCGGCTGAGGCTTCCTTGCCGGAGACGAGGCACCTTCGCCGGCAAGGAAGCCTCCGGCCGGCCGCGGTGCGCTCCGGAGCGGGGGCTTGTGCCGAAAGAGGCCGGGAACAGGCGCTTACCTTCGGACAGCTCCGGATGCCCGTCTAATGCGTCTCTTGTCGCCTACACGGCAGGGAAAAGCTTTTCCACTCTGTCTAGGAAGGAGAAAGTGTGCCAGCACAGCAAATGCCTCCCGGACGTTCCCTGCAATTCAGCAAGTGCTTTGCAGCTTGAAATTGGAAGGAAAGCCTCAGATTTAGCAGCCAGAGCTTCAGGAGGAGCAGCAGCGAGCACAGCATCGCTTTTGCAGCAGCTCCTTCCATGTGCATGTTTTTGGGAGTGGAAAGGCTTGCAGAGTGTTCAAGTAGCTTTTTCTCTCCGCTGGAAAGCTGCACGCTCAGTGCCAGTGTTCTGCAGCTTCTTTCTTCACGTTTCAGCAGCTAGCACGCTCTCCGTGTGCAGGAGAAGCGGCTGAGGCTTCCTTGCCGGAGACGAGGCACCTTCGCCGGCAAGGAAGCCTCCGGCCGGCCGCGGTGCGCTCCGGAGCGGGGGCTTGTGCCGAAAGAGGCCGGGAACAGGCGCTTACCTTCGGACAGCTCCGGATGCCCGTCTAATGCGTCTCTTGTCGCCTACACGGCAGGGAAAAGCTTTTCCACTCTGTCTAGGAAGGAGAAAGTGTGCCAGCACAGCAAATGCCTCCCGGACTTTCCCTGCAATTCAGCAAGTGCTTTGCAGCTTGAAATTGGAAGGAAAGCCTCAGATTTAGCAGCCAGAGCTTCAGGAGGAGCAGCAGCGAGCACAGCATCGCTTTTGCAGCAGCTCCTTCCATGTGCATGTTTTTGGGAGTGGAAAGGCTTGCAGAGTGTTCAAGTAGCTTTTTCTCTCCGCTGGAAAGCTGCACGCTCAGTGCCAGTGTTCTGCAGCTTCTTTCTTCACGTTTCAGCAGCTAGCACGCTCTCCGTGTGCAGGAGAAGCGGCTGAGGCTTCCTTGCCGGAGAAGCGGCACCTTCGCCGGCAGAGAGCCTCCGGCCGGCCGCGGTGCGCTCCGGAGCGGGGGCTTGTGCCGAAAGAGGCCGGGAACAGGCGCTTACCTTCGGACAGCTCCGGATGCCCGTCTAATGCGTCTCTTGTCGCCTACACGGCAGGGAAAAGCTTTTCCACTCTGTCTAGGAAGGAGAAAGTGTGCCAGCACAGCAAATGCCTCCCGGACTTTCCCTGCAATTCAGCAAGTGCTTTGCAGCTTGAAATTGGAAGGAAAGCCTCAGATTTAGCAGCCAGAGCTTCAGGAGGAGCAGCAGCGAGCACAGCATCGCTTTTGCAGCAGCTCCTTCCATGTGCATGTTTTTGGGAGTGGAAAGGCTTGCAGAGTGTTCAAGTAGCTTTTTCTCTCCGCTGGAAAGCTGCACGCTCAGTGCCAGTGTTCTGCAGCTTCTTTCTTCACGTTTCAGCAGCTAGCACGCTCTCCGTGTGCAGGAGAAGCGGCTGAGGCTTCCTTGCCGGAGACGAGGCACCTTCGCCGGCAGAGAGCCTCCGGCCGGCCGCGGTGCGCTCCGGAGCGGGGGCTTGTGCCGAAAGAGGCCGGGAACAGGCGCTTACCTTCGGACAGCTCCGGATGCCCGTCTAATGCGTCTCTTGTCGCCTACACGGCAGGGAAAAGCTTTTCCACTCTGTCTAGGAAGGAGAAAGTGTGCCAGCACAGCAAATGCCTCCCGGACTTTCCCTGCAATTCAGCAAGTGCTTTGCAGCTTGAAATTGGAAGGAAAGCCTCAGATTTAGCAGCCAGAGCTTCAGGAGGAGCAGCAGCGAGCACAGCATCGCTTTTGCAGCAGCTCCTTCCATGTGCATGTTTTTGGGAGTGGAAAGGCTTGCAGAGTGTTCAAGTAGCTTTTTCTCTCCGCTGGAAAGCTGCACGCTCAGTGCCAGTGTTCTGCAGCTTCTTTCTTCACGTTTCAGCAGCTAGCACGCTCTCCGTGTGCAGGAGAAGCGGCTGAGGCTTCCTTGCCGGAGACGAGGCACCTTCGCCGGCAGAGAGCCTCCGGCCGGCCGCGGTGCGCTCCGGAGCGGGGGCTTGTGCCGAAAGAGGCCGGGAACAGGCGCTTACCTTCGGACAGCTCCGGATGCCCGTCTAATGCGTCTCTTGTCGCCTACACGGCAGGGAAAAGCTTTTCCACTCTGTCTAGGAAGGAGAAAGTGTGCCAGCACAGCAAATGCCTCCCGGACTTTCCCTGCAATTCAGCAAGTGCTTTGCAGCTTGAAATTGGAAGGAAAGCCTCAGATTTAGCAGCCAGAGCTTCAGGAGGAGCAGCAGCGAGCACAGCATCGCTTTTGCAGCAGCTCCTTCCATGTGCATGTTTTTGGGAGTGGAAAGGCTTGCAGAGTGTTCAAGTAGCTTTTTCTCTCCGCTGGAAAGCTGCACGCTCAGTGCCAGTGTTCTGCAGCTTCTTTCTTCACGTTTCAGCAGCTAGCACGCTCTCCGTGTGCAGGAGAAGCGGCTGAGGCTTCCTTGCCGGAGACGAGGCACCTTCGCCGGCAGAGAGCCTCCGGCCGGCCGCGGTGCGCTCCGGAGCGGGGGCTTGTGCCGAAAGAGGCCGGGAACAGGCGCTTACCTTCGGACAGCTCCGGATGCCCGTCTAATGCGTCTCTTGTCGCCTACACGGCAGGGAAAAGCTTTTCCACTCTGTCTAGGAAGGAGAAAGTGTGCCAGCACAGCAAATGCCTCCCGGACTTTCCCTGCAATTCAGCAAGTGCTTTGCAGCTTGAAATTGGAAGGAAAGCCTCAGATTTAGCAGCCAGAGCTTCAGGAGGAGCAGCAGCGAGCACAGCATCGCTTTTGCAGCAGCTCCTTCCATGTGCATGTTTTTGGGAGTGGAAAGGCTTGCAGAGTGTTCAAGTAGCTTTTTCTCTCCGCTGGAAAGCTGCACGCTCAGTGCCAGTGTTCTGCAGCTTCTTTCTTCACGTTTCAGCAGCTAGCACGCTCTCCGTGTGCAGGAGAAGCGGCTGAGGCTTCCTTGCCGGAGACGAGGCACCTTCGCCGGCAGAGAGCCTCCGGCCGGCCGCGGTGCGCTCCGGAGCGGGGGCTTGTGCCGAAAGAGGCCGGGAACAGGCGCTTACCTTCGGACAGCTCCGGATGCCCGTCTAATGCGTCTCTTGTCGCCTACACGGCAGGGAAAAGCTTTTCCACTCTGTCTAGGAAGGAGAAAGTGTGCCAGCAGAGCAAATGCCTCCCGGACTTTCCCTGCAATTCAGCAAGTGCTTTGCAGCTTGAAATTGGAAGGAAAGCCTCAGATTTAGCAGCCAGAGCTTCAGGAGGAGCAGCAGCGAGCACAGCATCGCTTTTGCAGCAGCTCCTTCCATGTGCATGTTTTTGGGAGTGGAAAGGCTTGCAGAGTGTTCAAGTAGCTTTTTCTCTCCGCTGGAAAGCTGCACGCTCAGTGCCAGTGTTCTGCAGCTTCTTTCTTCACGTTTCAGCAGCTAGCACGCTCTCCGTGTGCAGGAGAAGCGGCTGAGGCTTCCTTGCCGGAGACGAGGCACCTTCGCCGGCAGAGAGCCTCCGGCCGGCCGCGGTGCGCTCCGGAGCGGGGGCTTGTGCCGAAAGAGGCCGGGAACAGGCGCTTACCTTCGGACAGCTCCGGATGCCCGTCTAATGCGTCTCTTGTCGCCTACACGGCAGGGAAAAGCTTTTCCACTCTGTCTAGGAAGGAGAAAGTGTGCCAGCAGTGCAAATGCCTCCCGGACTTTCCCTGCAATTCAGCAAGTGCTTTGCAGCTTGAAATTGGAAGGAAAGCCTCAGATTTAGCAGCCAGAGCTTCAGGAGGAGCAGCAGCGAGCACAGCATCGCTTTTGCAGCAGCTCCTTCCATGTGCATGTTTTTGGGAGTGGAAAGGCTTGCAGAGTGTTCAAGTAGCTTTTTCTCTCCGCTGGAAAGCTGCACGCTCAGTGCCAGTGTTCTGCAGCTTCTTTCTTCACGTTTCAGCAGCTAGCACGCTCTCCGTGTGCAGGAGAAGCGGCTGAGGCTTCCTTGCCGGAGACGAGGCACCTTCGCCGGCAGAGAGCCTCCGGCCGGCCGCGGTGCGCTCCGGAGCGGGGGCTTGTGCCGAAAGAGGCCGGCAACAGGCGCTTACCTTCGGACAGCTCCGGATGCCCGTCTAATGCGTCTCTTGGCGCCTACACGGCAGGGAAAAGCTTTTCCACTCTGTCTAGGAAGGAGAAAGTGTGCCAGCACAGCAAATGCCTCCCGGACTTTCCCTGCAATTCAGCAAGTGCTTTGCAGCTTGAAATTGGAAGGAAAGCCTCAGATTTAGCAGCCAGAGCTTCAGGAGGAGCAGCAGCGAGCACAGCATCGCTTTTGCAGCAGCTCCTTCCATGTGCATGTTTTTGGGAGTGGAAAGGCTTGCAGAGTGTTCAAGTAGCTTTTTCTCTCCGCTGGAAAGCTGCACGCTCAGTGCCAGTGTTCTGCAGCTTCTTTCTTCACGTTTCAGCAGCTAGCACGCTCTCCGTGTGCAGGAGAAGCGGCTGAGGCTTCCTTGCCGGAGACGAGGCACCTTCGCCGGCAGAGAGCATCCTGCCGGCCGCGGTGCGCTCCGGAGCGGGGGCTTGTGCCGAAAGAGGCCGGGAACAGGCGCTTACCTTCGGACAGCTCCGGATGCCCGTCTAATGCGTCTCTTGTCGCCTACACGGCAGGGAAAAGCTTTTCCACTCTGTCTAGGAAGGAGAAAGTGTGCCAGCACAGCAAATGCCTCCCGGACTTTCCCTGCAATTCAGCAAGTGCTTTGCAGCTTGAAATTGGAAGGAAAGCCTCAGATTTAGCAGCCAGAGCTTCAGGAGGAGCAGCAGCGAGCACAGCATCGCTTTTGCAGCAGCTCCTTCCATGTGCATGTTTTTGGGAGTGAAAAGGCTTGCAGAGTGTTCAAGTAGCTTTTTCTCTCCGCTGGAAAGCTGCACGCTCAGTGCCAGTGTTCTGCAGCTTCTTTCTTCACGTTTCAGCAGCTAGCACGCTCTCCGTGTGCAGGAGAAGCGGCTGAGGCTTCCTTGCCGGAGACGAGGCACCTTCGCCGGCAAGGAAGCCTCCGGCCGGCCGCGGTGCGCTCCGGAGCGGGGGCTTGTGCGAAAGAGGCCGGGAACAGGCGCTTACCTTCGGACAGCTCCGGATGCCCGTCTAATGCGTCTCTTGTCGCCTACACGGCAGGGAAAAGCTTTTCCACTCTGTCTAGGAAGGAGAAAGTGTGCCAGCACAGCAAATGCCTCCCGGACGTTCCCTGCAATTCAGCAAGTGCTTTGCAGCTTGAAATTGGAAGGAAAGCCTCAGATTTAGCAGCCAGAGCTTCAGGAGGAGCAGCAGCGAGCACAGCATCGCTTTTGCAGCAGCTCCTTCCATGTGCATGTTTTTGGGAGTGGAAAGGCTTGCAGAGTGTTCAAGTAGCTTTTTCTCTCCGCTGGAAAGCTGCACGCTCAGTGCCAGTGTTCTGCAGCTTCTTTCTTCACGTTTCAGCAGCTAGCACGCTCTCCGTGTGCAGGAGAAGCGGCTGAGGCTTCCTTGCCGGAGAAGCGGCACCTTCGCCGGCAGAGAGCCTCCGGCCGGCCGCGGTGCGCTCCGGAGCGGGGGCTTGTGCCGAAAGAGGCCGGGAACAGGCGCTTACCTTCGGACAGCTCCGGATGCCCGTCTAATGCGTCTCTTGTCGCCTACACGGCAGGGAAAAGCTTTTCCACTCTGTCTAGGAAGGAGAAAGTGTGCCAGCAGAGCAAATGCCTCCCGGACGTTCCCTGCAATTCAGCAAGTGCTTTGCAGCTTGAAATTGGAAGGAAAGCCTCAGATTTAGCAGCCAGAGCTTCAGGAGGAGCAGCAGCGAGCACAGCATCGCTTTTGCAGCAGCTCCTTCCATGTGCATGTTTTTGGGAGTGGAAAGGCTTGCAGAGTGTTCAAGTAGCTTTTTCTCTCCGCTGGAAAGCTGCACGCTCAGTGCCAGTGTTCTGCAGCTTCTTTCTTCACGTTTCAGCAGCTAGCACGCTCTCCGTGTGCAGGAGAAGCGGCTGAGGCTTCCTTGCCGGAGAAGCGGCACCTTCGCCGGCAGAGAGCCTCCGGCCGGCCGCGGTGCGCTCCGGAGCGGGGGCTTGTGCCGAAAGAGGCCGGCAACAGGCGCTTACCTTCGGACAGCTCCGGATGCCCGTCTAATGCGTCTCTTGTCGCCTACACGGCAGGGAAAAGCTTTTCCACTCTGTCTAGGAAGGAGAAAGTGTGCCAGCACAGCAAATGCCTCCCGGACTTTCCCTGCAATTCAGCAAGTGCTTTGCAGCTTGAAATTGGAAGGAAAGCCTCAGATTTAGCAGCCAGAGCTTCAGGAGGAGCAGCAGCGAGCACAGCATCGCTTTTGCAGCAGCTCCTTCCATGTGCATGTTTTTGGGAGTGGAAAGGCTTGCAGAGTGTTCAAGTAGCTTTTTCTCTCCGCTGGAAAGCTGCACGCTCAGTGCCAGTGTTCTGCAGCTTCTTTCTTCACGTTTCAGCAGCTAGCACGCTCTCCGTGTGCAGGAGAAGCGGCTGAGGCTTCCTTGCCGGAGACGAGGCACCTTCGCCGGCAGAGAGCCTCCGGCCGGCCGCGGTGCGCTCCGGAGCGGGGGCTTGTGCCGAAAGAGGCCGGGAACAGGCGCTTACCTTCGGACAGCTCCGGATGCCCGTCTAATGCGTCTCTTGTCGCCTACACGGCAGGGAAAAGCTTTTCCACTCTGTCTAGGAAGGAGAAAGTGTGCCAGCACAGCAAATGCCTCCCGGACTTTCCCTGCAATTCAGCAAGTGCTTTGCAGCTTGAAATTGGAAGGAAAGCCTCAGATTTAGCAGCCAGAGCTTCAGGAGGAGCAGCAGCGAGCACAGCATCGCTTTTGCAGCAGCTCCTTCCATGTGCATGTTTTTGGGAGTGGAAAGGCTTGCAGAGTGTTCAAGTAGCTTTTTCTCTCCGCTGGAAAGCTGCACGCTCAGTGCCAGTGTTCTGCAGCTTCTTTCTTCACGTTTCAGCAGCTAGCACGCTCTCCGTGTGCAGGAGAAGCGGCTGAGGCTTCCTTGCCGGAGAAGCGGCACCTTCGCCGGCAGAGAGCCTCCGGCCGGCCGCGGTGCGCTCCGGAGCGGGGGCTTGTGCCGAAAGAGGCCGGGAACAGGCGCTTACCTTCGGACAGCTCCGGATGCCCGTCTAATGCGTCTCTTGTCGCCTACACGGCAGGGAAAAGCTTTTCCACTCTGTCTAGGAAGGAGAAAGTGTGCCAGCACAGCAAATGCCTCCCGGACGTTCCCTGCAATTCAGCAAGTGCTTTGCAGCTTGAAATTGGAAGGAAAGCCTCAGATTTAGCAGCCAGAGCTTCAGGAGGAGCAGCAGCGAGCACAGCATCGCTTTTGCAGCAGCTCCTTCCATGTGCATGTTTTTGGGAGTGGAAAGGCTTGCAGAGTGTTCAAGTAGCTTTTTCTCTCCGCTGGAAAGCTGCACGCTCAGTGCCAGTGTTCTGCAGCTTCTTTCTTCACGTTTCAGCAGCTAGCACGCTCTCCGTGTGCAGGAGAAGCGGCTGAGGCTTCCTTGCCGGAGAAGCGGCACCTTCGCCGGCAGAGAGCCTCCGGCCGGCCGCGGTGCGCTCCGGAGCGGGGGCTTGTGCCGAAAGAGGCCGGGAACAGGCGCTTACCTTCGGACAGCTCCGGATGCCCGTCTAATGCGTCTCTTGTCGCCTACACGGCAGGGAAAAGCTTTTCCACTCTGTCTAGGAAGGAGAAAGTGTGCCAGCACAGCAAATGCCTCCCGGACTTTCCCTGCAATTCAGCAAGTGCTTTGCAGCTTGAAATTGGAAGGAAAGCCTCAGATTTAGCAGCCAGAGCTTCAGGAGGAGCAGCAGCGAGCACAGCATCGCTTTTGCAGCAGCTCCTTCCATGTGCATGTTTTTGGGAGTGGAAAGGCTTGCAGAGTGTTCAAGTAGCTTTTTCTCTCCGCTGGAAAGCTGCACGCTCAGTGCCAGTGTTCTGCAGCTTCTTTCTTCACGTTTCAGCAGCTAGCACGCTCTCCGTGTGCAGGAGAAGCGGCTGAGGCTTCCTTGCCGGAGACGAGGCACCTTCGCCGGCAGAGAGCCTCCGGCCGGCCGCGGTGCGCTCCGGAGCGGGGGCTTGTGCCGAAAGAGGCCGGGAACAGGCGCTTACCTTCGGACAGCTCCGGATGCCCGTCTAATGCGTCTCTTGTCGCCTACACGGCAGGGAAAAGCTTTTCCACTCTGTCTAGGAAGGAGAAAGTGTGCCAGCACAGCAAATGCCTCCCGGACGTTCCCTGCAATTCAGCAAGTGCTTTGCAGCTTGAAATTGGAAGGAAAGCCTCAGATTTAGCAGCCAGAGCTTCAGGAGGAGCAGCAGCGAGCACAGCATCGCTTTTGCAGCAGCTCCTTCCATGTGCATGTTTTTGGGAGTGGAAAGGCTTGCAGAGTGTTCAAGTAGCTTTTTCTCTCCGCTGGAAAGCTGCACGCTCAGTGCCAGTGTTCTGCAGCTTCTTTCTTCACGTTTCAGCAGCTAGCACGCTCTCCGTGTGCAGGAGAAGCGGCTGAGGCTTCCTTGCCGGAGAAGCGGCACCTTCGCCGGCAGAGAGCCTCCGGCCGGCCGCGGTGCGCTCCGGAGCGGGGGCTTGTGCCGAAAGAGGCCGGGAACAGGCGCTTACCTTCGGACAGCTCCGGATGCCCGTCTAATGCGTCTCTTGTCGCCTACACGGCAGGGAAAAGCTTTTCCACTCTGTCTAGGAAGGAGAAAGTGTGCCAGCACAGCAAATGCCTCCCGGACTTTCCCTGCAATTCAGCAAGTGCTTTGCAGCTTGAAATTGGAAGGAAAGCCTCAGATTTAGCAGCCAGAGCTTCAGGAGGAGCAGCAGCGAGCACAGCATCGCTTTTGCAGCAGCTCCTTCCATGTGCATGTTTTTGGGAGTGGAAAGGCTTGCAGAGTGTTCAAGTAGCTTTTTCTCTCCGCTGGAAAGCTGCACGCTCAGTGCCAGTGTTCTGCAGCTTCTTTCTTCACGTTTCAGCAGCTAGCACGCTCTCCGTGTGCAGGAGAAGCGGCTGAGGCTTCCTTGCCGGAGAAGCGGCACCTTCGCCGGCAGAGAGCCTCCGGCCGGCCGCGGTGCGCTCCGGAGCGGGGGCTTGTGCCGAAAGAGGCCGGGAACAGGCGCTTACCTTCGGACAGCTCCGGATGCCCGTCTAATGCGTCTCTTGTCGCCTACACGGCAGGGAAAAGCTTTTCCACTCTGTCTAGGAAGGAGAAAGTGTGCCAGCAGAGCAAATGCCTCCCGGACGTTCCCTGCAATTCAGCAAGTGCTTTGCAGCTTGAAATTGGAAGGAAAGCCTCAGATTTAGCAGCCAGAGCTTCAGGAGGAGCAGCAGCGAGCACAGCATCGCTTTTGCAGCAGCTCCTTCCATGTGCATGTTTTTGGGAGTGGAAAGGCTTGCAGAGTGTTCAAGTAGCTTTTTCTCTCCGCTGGAAAGCTGCACGCTCAGTGCCAGTGTTCTGCAGCTTCTTTCTTCACGTTTCAGCAGCTAGCACGCTCTCCGTGTGCAGGAGAAGCGGCTGAGGCTTCCTTGCCGGAGAAGCGGCACCTTCGCCGGCAGAGAGCCTCCGGCCGGCCGCGGTGCGCTCCGGAGCGGGGGCTTGTGCCGAAAGAGGCCGGGAACAGGCGCTTACCTTCGGACAGCTCCGGATGCCCGTCTAATGCGTCTCTTGTCGCCTACACGGCAGGGAAAAGCTTTTCCACTCTGTCTAGGAAGGAGAAAGTGTGCCAGCACAGCAAATGCCTCCCGGACTTTCCCTGCAATTCAGCAAGTGCTTTGCAGCTTGAAATTGGAAGGAAAGCCTCAGATTTAGCAGCCAGAGCTTCAGGAGGAGCAGCAGCGAGCACAGCATCGCTTTTGCAGCAGCTCCTTCCATGTGCATGTTTTTGGGAGTGGAAAGGCTTGCAGAGTGTTCAAGTAGCTTTTTCTCTCCGCTGGAAAGCTGCAGGCTCAGTGCCAGTGTTCTGCAGCTTCTTTCTTCACGTTTCAGCAGCTAGCACGCTCTCCGTGTGCAGGAGAAGCGGCTGAGGCTTCCTTGCCGGAGACGAGGCACCTTCGCCGGCAGAGAGCCTCCGGCCGGCCGCGGTGCGCTCCGGAGCGGGGGCTTGTGCCGAAAGAGGCCGGGAACAGGCGCTTACCTTCGGACAGCTCCGGATGCCCGTCTAATGCGTCTCTTGTCGCCTACACGGCAGGGAAAAGCTTTTCCACTCTGTCTAGGAAGGAGAAAGTGTGCCAGCACAGCAAATGCCTCCCGGACTTTCCCTGCAATTCAGCAAGTGCTTTGCAGCTTGAAATTGGAAGGAAAGCCTCAGATTTAGCAGCCAGAGCTTCAGGAGGAGCAGCAGCGAGCACAGCATCGCTTTTGCAGCAGCTCCTTCCATGTGCATGTTTTTGGGAGTGGAAAGGCTTGCAGAGTGTTCAAGTAGCTTTTTCTCTCCGCTGGAAAGCTGCACGCTCAGTGCCAGTGTTCTGCAGCTTCTTTCTTCACGTTTCAGCAGCTAGCACGCTCTCCGTGTGCAGGAGAAGCGGCTGAGGCTTCCTTGCCGGAGACGAGGCACCTTCGCCGGCAGAGAGCCTCCGGCCGGCCGCGGTGCGCTCCGGAGCGGGGGCTTGTGCCGAAAGAGGCCGGGAACAGGCGCTTACCTTCGGACAGCTCCGGATGCCCGTCTAATGCGTCTCTTGTCGCCTACACGGCAGGGAAAAGCTTTTCCACTCTGTCTAGGAAGGAGAAAGTGTGCCAGCACAGCAAATGCCTCCCGGACTTTCCCTGCAATTCAGCAAGTGCTTTGCAGCTTGAAATTGGAAGGAAAGCCTCAGATTTAGCAGCCAGAGCTTCAGGAGGAGCAGCAGCGAGCACAGCATCGCTTTTGCAGCAGCTCCTTCCATGTGCATGTTTTTGGGAGTGGAAAGGCTTGCAGAGTGTTCAAGTAGCTTTTTCTCTCCGCTGGAAAGCTGCACGCTCAGTGCCAGTGTTCTGCAGCTTCTTTCTTCACGTTTCAGCAGCTAGCACGCTCTCCGTGTGCAGGAGAAGCGGCTGAGGCTTCCTTGCCGGAGACGAGGCACCTTCGCCGGCAGAGAGCCTCCGGCCGGCCGCGGTGCGCTCCGGAGCGGGGGCTTGTGCCGAAAGAGGCCGGCAACAGGCGCTTACCTTCGGACAGCTCCGGATGCCCGTCTAATGCGTCTCTTGTCGCCTACACGGCAGGGAAAAGCTTTTCCACTCTGTCTAGGAAGGAGAAAGTGTGCCAGCACAGCAAATGCCTCCCGGACTTTCCCTGCAATTCAGCAAGTGCTTTGCAGCTTGAAATTGGAAGGAAAGCCTCAGATTTAGCAGCCAGAGCTTCAGGAGGAGCAGCAGCGAGCACAGCATCGCTTTTGCAGCAGCTCCTTCCATGTGCATGTTTTTGGGAGTGGAAAGGCTTGCAGAGTGTTCAAGTAGCTTTTTCTCTCCGCTGGAAAGCTGCACGCTCAGTGCCAGTGTTCTGCAGCTTCTTTCTTCACGTTTCAGCAGCTAGCACGCTCTCCGTGTGCAGGAGAAGCGGCTGAGGCTTCCTTGCCGGAGACGAGGCACCTTCGCCGGCAGAGAGCCTCCGGCCGGCCGCGGTGCGCTCCGGAGCGGGGGCTTGTGCCGAAAGAGGCCGGGAACAGGCGCTTACCTTCGGACAGCTCCGGATGCCCGTCTAATGCGTCTCTTGTCGCCTACACGGCAGGGAAAAGCTTTTCCACTCTGTCTAGGAAGGAGAAAGTGTGCCAGCACAGCAAATGCCTCCCGGACTTTCCCTGCAATTCAGCAAGTGCTTTGCAGCTTGAAATTGGAAGGAAAGCCTCAGATTTAGCAGCCAGAGCTTCAGGAGGAGCAGCAGCGAGCACAGCATCGCTTTTGCAGCAGCTCCTTCCATGTGCATGTTTTTGGGAGTGGAAAGGCTTGCAGAGTGTTCAAGTAGCTTTTTCTCTCCGCTGGAAAGCTGCACGCTCAGTGCCAGTGTTCTGCAGCTTCTTTCTTCACGTTTCAGCAGCTAGCACGCTCTCCGTGTGCAGGAGAAGCGGCTGAGGCTTCCTTGCCGGAGACGAGGCACCTTCGCCGGCAGAGAGCCTCCGGCCGGCCGCGGTGCGCTCCGGAGCGGGGGCTTGTGCCGAAAGAGGCCGGGAACAGGCGCTTACCTTCGGACAGCTCCGGATGCCCGTCTAATGCGTCTCTTGTCGCCTACACGGCAGGGAAAAGCTTTTCCACTCTGTCTAGGAAGGAGAAAGTGTGCCAGCACAGCAAATGCCTCCCGGACGTTCCCTGCAATTCAGCAAGTGCTTTGCAGCTTGAAATTGGAAGGAAAGCCTCAGATTTAGCAGCCAGAGCTTCAGGAGGAGCAGCAGCGAGCACAGCATCGCTTTTGCAGCAGCTCCTTCCATGTGCATGTTTTTGGGAGTGGAAAGGCTTGCAGAGTGTTCAAGTAGCTTTTTCTCTCCGCTGGAAAGCTGCACGCTCAGTGCCAGTGTTCTGCAGCTTCTTTCTTCACGTTTCAGCAGCTAGCACGCTCTCCGTGTGCAGGAGAAGCGGCTGAGGCTTCCTTGCCGGAGAAGCGGCACCTTCGCCGGCAGAGAGCCTCTGGCCGGCCGCGGTGCGCTCCGGAGCGGGGGCTTGTGCCGAAAGAGGCCGGGAACAGGCGCTTACCTTCGGACAGCTCCGGATGCCCGTCTAATGCGTCTCTTGTCGCCTACACGGCAGGGAAAAGCTTTTCCACTCTGTCTAGGAAGGAGAAAGTGTGCCAGCACAGCAAATGCCTCCCGGACTTTCCCTGCAATTCAGCAAGTGCTTTGCAGCTTGAAATTGGAAGGAAAGCCTCAGATTTAGCAGCCAGAGCTTCAGGAGGAGCAGCAGCGAGCACAGCATCGCTTTTGCAGCAGCTCCTTCCATGTGCATGTTTTTGGGAGTGGAAAGGCTTGCAGAGTGTTCAAGTAGCTTTTTCTCTCCGCTGGAAAGCTGCACGCTCAGTGCCAGTGTTCTGCAGCTTCTTTCTTCACGTTTCAGCAGCTAGCACGCTCTCCGTGTGCAGGAGAAGCGGCTGAGGCTTCCTTGCCGGAGACGAGGCACCTTCGCCGGCAGAGAGCCTCCGGCCGGCCGCGGTGCGCTCCGGAGCGGGGGCTTGTGCCGAAAGAGGCCGGCAACAGGCGCTTACCTTCGGACAGCTCCGGATGCCCGTCTAATGCGTCTCTTGTCGCCTACACGGCAGGGAAAAGCTTTTCCACTCTGTCTAGGAAGGAGAAAGTGTGCCAGCACAGCAAATGCCTCCCGGACTTTCCCTGCAATTCAGCAAGTGCTTTGCAGCTTGAAATTGGAAGGAAAGCCTCAGATTTAGCAGCCAGAGCTTCAGGAGGAGCAGCAGCGAGCACAGCATCGCTTTTGCAGCAGCTCCTTCCATGTGCATGTTTTTGGGAGTGGAAAGGCTTGCAGAGTGTTCAAGTAGCTTTTTCTCTCCGCTGGAAAGCTGCACGCTCAGTGCCAGTGTTCTGCAGCTTCTTTCTTCACGTTTCAGCAGCTAGCACGCTCTCCGTGTGCAGGAGAAGCGGCTGAGGCTTCCTTGCCGGAGACGAGGCACCTTCGCCGGCAGAGAGCCTCCGGCCGGCCGCGGTGCGCTCCGGAGCGGGGGCTTGTGCCGAAAGAGGCCGGGAACAGGCGCTTACCTTCGGACAGCTCCGGATGCCCGTCTAATGCGTCTCTTGTCGCCTACACGGCAGGGAAAAGCTTTTCCACTCTGTCTAGGAAGGAGAAAGTGTGCCAGCACAGCAAATGCCTCCCGGACTTTCCCTGCAATTCAGCAAGTGCTTTGCAGCTTGAAATTGGAAGGAAAGCCTCAGATTTAGCAGCCAGAGCTTCAGGAGGAGCAGCAGCGAGCACAGCATCGCTTTTGCAGCAGCTCCTTCCATGTGCATGTTTTTGGGAGTGGAAAGGCTTGCAGAGTGTTCAAGTAGCTTTTTCTCTCCGCTGGAAAGCTGCACGCTCAGTGCCAGTGTTCTGCAGCTTCTTTCTTCACGTTTCAGCAGCTAGCACGCTCTCCGTGTGCAGGAGAAGCGGCTGAGGCTTCCTTGCCGGAGAAGCGGCACCTTCGCCGGCAGAGAGCCTCCGGCCGGCCGCGGTGCGCTCCGGAGCGGGGGCTTGTGCCGAAAGAGGCCGGGAACAGGCGCTTACCTTCGGACAGCTCCGGATGCCCGTCTAATGCGTCTCTTGTCGCCTACACGGCAGGGAAAAGCTTTTCCACTCTGTCTAGGAAGGAGAAAGTGTGCCAGCAGAGCAAATGCCTCCCGGACGTTCCCTGCAATTCAGCAAGTGCTTTGCAGCTTGAAATTGGAAGGAAAGCCTCAGATTTAGCAGCCAGAGCTTCAGGAGGAGCAGCAGCGAGCACAGCATCGCTTTTGCAGCAGCTCCTTCCATGTGCATGTTTTTGGGAGTGGAAAGGCTTGCAGAGTGTTCAAGTAGCTTTTTCTCTCCGCTGGAAAGCTGCACGCTCAGTGCCAGTGTTCTGCAGCTTCTTTCTTCACGTTTCAGCAGCTAGCACGCTCTCCGTGTGCAGGAGAAGCGGCTGAGGCTTCCTTGCCGGAGAAGCGGCACCTTCGCCGGCAGAGAGCCTCCGGCCGGCCGCGGTGCGCTCCGGAGCGGGGGCTTGTGCCGAAAGAGGCCGGGAACAGGCGCTTACCTTCGGACAGCTCCGGATGCCCGTCTAATGCGTCTCTTGTCGCCTACACGGCAGGGAAAAGCTTTTCCACTCTGTCTAGGAAGGAGAAAGTGTGCCAGCAGAGCAAATGCCTCCCGGACTTTCCCTGCAATTCAGCAAGTGCTTTGCAGCTTGAAATTGGAAGGAAAGCCTCAGATTTAGCAGCCAGAGCTTCAGGAGGAGCAGCAGCGAGCACAGCATCGCTTTTGCAGCAGCTCCTTCCATGTGCATGTTTTTGGGAGTGGAAAGGCTTGCAGAGTGTTCAAGTAGCTTTTTCTCTCCGCTGGAAAGCTGCACGCTCAGTGCCAGTGTTCTGCAGCTTCTTTCTTCACGTTTCAGCAGCTAGCACGCTCTCCGTGTGCAGGAGAAGCGGCTGAGGCTTCCTTGCCGGAGACGAGGCACCTTCGCCGGCAGAGAGCCTCCGGCCGGCCGCGGTGCGCTCCGGAGCGGGGGCTTGTGCCGAAAGAGGCCGGGAACAGGCGCTTACCTTCGGACAGCTCCGGATGCCCGT
>NW_028167264.1:165000-188971 GCF_963513975.1 Fringilla coelebs | reverse complement strand
CGGAATTCTGGAAAATTTGGGGAATTTTGGGATGGGTGGGAAGGAGAAATCTGACAAAAAAAGCAAAAAAAAAGCTCAAAAATTGGATTTTTTGGGAATATTTTCATCCAAAATGGTTCCAAAAGGCTCCAGAATTCCGGGAATTTTGGGGGATTTGGGATTTTTGGGAATTCTGAGAATTCGGGATTTTGGGATTGGGAATTTTGGGTGGTAAAGGAATTTGGGGAAAAAAAACCAAAAAAAAGCTCAAAAATCGGAATTTTGGGCGTTCTGGATGGGTTGGGCAGCTCAACTCGGCCAAGAAACCCCCAAAAAAGGGTTGGAAAATCGGGAATTTGGGAAAATTCTGGAATTTTGGAAAATTTTGGGAATTTTGGGGGGGGGTGGGTGAAGGAATTTTGGAAAAAACAGCCAAAAAAAGCTCAGAAATTGAATTTTTTGGGAATATTTTCATCCAAAATGGCTCCAAAAGGGTCCAGAATTCTGGGAATTTTTGGAATTCTGGAAAATTTTGGGAATTTGGGGTGAGTGGGAAGCAGAACTCTGCCAAAAAAAGCTCCAAAATTGAATTTTTTGGGAATATTTTCATCCAAAATGGCTCCAGAAGGGTCCAGAATTCCGGGAATTTTGGGGAAATTTTTTTGGGATTATTGGGGGAATTTTTGAGGAATTTTTTTTTAATTTTGGGGAAATTTTTGGGAATTTTGGGGAATTTTTGGGGGAAGTTTTGAGGAATTTTTTTTGAATTTTGGGGGAATTTTTGGAATTTTTTTTGAATTTTTTGGGAACTTTTTTGGGGAATATATGTGAATTTTTGGGGGAAATTGAAGGATTTTTTTGAATTTTGGGGGATTTTTTGAGGAATTTTTTGGGAATTTTTTTGGAAATTTTTGAGGAATTTTTGGGGGGATTTTTTTTGAATTTTTGGGGGAATATTTTGGGAATTTTTTGGGGTATTTTTGATGAATTCTTGGGAAATTTCGGGGGGATTTTTGGGAATTTTGGGGGAATTTTGGGAATTCTGGGATTGGACATTTGGGAATTTTTGGGACTTTTTGGAGGATGGGCTGGGGAAATTGAATTCAGCCAAAAAAAACCACCAAAAATGCTCAAAAATTCGGATTTTTTTGGGAATAAATCCTCAAAAAACCCCCAAAACCAGCCGAAAATTCCAGGAATTTTTGGGAATCTCATGTAGGATGGGAAACTGAATTTTTCCCAAACTTTTCCTGATTATTTTTCCGGAACTTTCCCCCTTTTAGCCAGCGAGAAGGCGGAGTCGGCGGCGGCGGCGGCCTCGCGTCTCAGCGCCTCCAGCTCCAGCTCGGACTCGAGCTCTTCCTCCTCCTCCTCCTCCTCCTCGGACACCAGCGACTCGGATTCCGCCTGAATTCCCAAAAAAAAAGCGGGAAAAGGAAAAATTCCCGCCAAAAAACTGAAGAATTCCGGGAGAGAACGTAAAAAATCGGGGGAAAAACTGCAAAAAAAAAAATGGGGAAAAATGTGAAAAAAAAAAGGGGGAAATGCGGAGAAAAAATGGGGGAAATGTGGAAAAAAAAAAGGGGGAAATGTGGAAAAAAAATGGGAATTTTTGGGGGAAATGGGAGGGGTTGGGATGGAATTCCTGGAGAAAATTCCCAGAAAAAATCTTGGAAGAAATTTCTGGAAAAATTGGGGAAAAATTGGGGAAAAAATGTTAAAAAATGGGGAAAAATGGGGAAAAAAATGGGATTTTTTGGGGGAAAAATGGGAATTTTTGGGGGAAATTGGAGGGGTTGGGATGGAATTCCTGGAGAAAATTCCCAAAAAATTTTTGGCAAAAATTCTTGGAAATTCCTGGAGAAAATGTCAAAAATCGGGGGAAAAACGGCAAAAAATGGGAAAAAACGTGAAAAAAAAAGGGGGAAATGTGGAAAAAAAATGGGAATTTTTGGGAGAAATGGGAGGGGGTTGGGATGGAATTCCTGGAAAAGATTCCCAGAAAAAAATTGGAAGAAATTTCTGGAAAAAATGGCGAAAAATTGGGAAAAAATGGGGAAAAAAAGTAAAAAAATGGGATTTTTTGGGGAAAATGGGAATTTTGGGAATTTTTTGGGGGGGAAATGGAAGGGATTGAGGTGGAAATCCTGGAAAAGATTCCCAGAAAAAATCTTGGAAAAAATTCCTGGAAATTCCCGGAGAAAATGTCAAAAATCGGGGGAAAAACGGCAAAAAATGGGGAAAAATGTGAAAAAAAAAGGGGGAAATGCGGAGAAAAATGGGGGAAATGTGAAAAAAAATGGGAATTTTTTGGGGGGAATGGGAGGGGTTGGGATGGAATTCCTGGAAAAGATTCCCAGAAAAAATCTTGGAAGAAATTTCTGGAAAAAATGGGGAAAAAATGTTAAAAAATGGGGGAAAAATGGGAATTTTGGGGGGAAAAATGGGAATTTTTTGGGAATTTTTTGGGGAAATGGGAGGGGTAGGGATGGAATTCCTGGAGAAAATTCCCAGAAAAAAAATTTGGAAAAATTCCGGGGAAAAATGGGGAAAAATTGGGGAAAAAATAGGGAAAAAATGTAAAAAAATGGGATTTTTTAGGGGGAAAATTGGGATTTTTTGGGAGGAAAAATGGGAATTTTGGAGATTTTTGGGGGGGGAAATGGGAGGGGTTGGGATGGAATTCCTGGAGAAAATTCCCAGAAAAAAATTCATGGAAAAATTCCTGGAAATTTTCTGGAAAAATGGGGAAAAAATGGGGAAAAAATGTAAAAAAATGGGATTTTTTGGGGAAAATTGGGATTTTTGGGAGGAAAAATGGGAATTTTTGGGATTTTTTTGGGGGGAAATGGGAGGGGTTGGGATGGAATTCCTGGAGAAAATTCCCAGAAAAAATCTTGGAAGAAATTTCTGGAAAAAATGGGGAAAAAATGTTAAAAAATGGGGAAAAATGGGATTTTTTGGGGGGAAAAATGGGAATTTTTGGGATTTTTTGGGGGGGAAATGGGAGGGATTGAGGTGGAAATACTGGAAAAGATTCCCAGAAAAAATCCTGGAAAAAATTTCTGGGAAAATGGTGAAAAATTGGGGAAAAAATGTAAAAAAATGGGGAAAAATGGGGGAAAAATGGGATTTTTTTGGGGGAAAAATGGGAATTTTTGGGATTTTTTTTGGGGAAATGGGAGGGGTTGGGATGGAATTCCTGGAGAAAATTCCCAGAAAAAAAATTTGGAAAAAATTCCGGGGAAAAATGGGGAAAAATTGGGGAAAAAATAGGGAAAAAATGTAAAAAAATGGGATTTTTTGGGGAAAAATGGGAATTTTGGGAATTTTTTGGGGGGGAAATGGGAGGGGTTGGGATGGAATTCCTGGAGAAAATTCCCAGAAAAAAATCCTGGAAAAATTTTGGGAAAAAATGGGGAAAATCCTGAAAAAAAAGTGAAAATTTGGGAAAAAATGAGAATTTTGGGGGGAAAAATGGGAATTTTTGGGATTTTTTTTGGGAAAATGGGAGGCAAAAATGGAGGGAATTGGGGAATTCCTGGAAAATATTCCCAGAAAAAAAATCCTGGAAAAATTTGGGGGAAAAAACGGGAAAAATCCTGGAAAAATGGGAAAAAATGGGATTTTTTGGGGGGAAAAATGGAATTTTGGGGGGGGAAAAATGGGAATTTTTGGGGATTTATGGAGGGATTGGGGTGGAATTCCTCGAAAAAATTCCCAGGAAAAAATTGGGAAAAATCCTGGGGAAAATCTGGAAATAAAATGTCCAAAAATTGAAATTTTGGGGGGGAAAAAAATGGAAAAAAATGAGGAATTTTGGGGGGAAAAAATTGGGGAAAAAAATGGGAAAAATTTAAATTTTTTAAGGAAAAAATTGGAATTTTTTGGGAAAATGGGAATTTTTTTGCAGGAAGGGAATTAGAGTTGGAATTCCCAAAAAAAAAAAATGCGGGAAAAGGGAAAAATTTGGGAAAAATCAGGGAAAAAATTGGGGGAGAAATGAAGAAAAATTGGGAAAAAATTGAAAATATTGGGGGGAAATATTGGGCAAAATTCAAAAATTTGGGAATGAAAAATTTAAAATTTCCAGGGAATTTTTTTGGAGTTGGGAATTTTTAAAATTTGGGATTTTTGGGGGGGGAAATTTGGGATTTTTGGGTGAATTTTGGGGTTTTTTTGGGGCAGGAAAGGGAAAAAATTGGAATTAAATTGAATTTTTTGGGGTGATTATTTAATGGGTTATTAATTAATGAAGGGATTAATTAAATTTGGGGTTTTTAGGGGAAAATGGGGAAAAAATAGGAAAAATCCTTAAAAATTCCTTTAAAAATTGAAAAAAAAAAATTTAAAATTCCATAAAAATTCAAAATTTTGGGGAAAATTTTTGATTTTTAAAGGGGAAAAATCCTTTTAAAAATTTCATTTTTAAAGTTTAAAAATTCCACATTTTGGGGGAAAAATTTGGATTTTTTGGGTGGGGAATTTTAGGGGAAAAAGGGGAAAAATCCTTTAAAAAATTTAAAAAAATAAATTCAAAAAAATCTCCAAAAATTCATTTTAAAAATCCCAAAATATTTCCAAAATTTCCTTAAAAATAATTCTTTAAATTCCTCAAAAATTGGTTAAAAAACCTTTTAAAAACCAAAAAAAATTCCTTAAAAAATCAAATTTTTTATTTAAAAAAAAACAGAAAAAAAGGCAGAAAAAAATCCACAATTTGAGCAAAAAATTTGAATTTTTTTCCTCTAAAAACTGAAATTTTTTTCCTTTTAAAATTGAAATTTTTTCCCCTTAAAAATTGAAATTTTTCCCAATTTTTTCTCCCCAAATTGAAATTTTTTTCCCATTAAAAATTGAATTTTCTTCTCCAAAACCCCAAAATTTCCCCCTAAAAATTGAATTTTTTCCCTTAAAAATTGTATTTTTTCCCCTCTAATTTTTTCCCTTTTTCCCCTTTTTGTCTCCTCTTAAAATTTTTCCCCCTTAAAAATAAATTTTTTTCCTTAAAATTTGAATTTATGCCCCACTAAAAATGGGATTTTTGGTCTCATTAAAATTGAATTTTTCCCCCTAAAAATTCGAAATTTTTTTCCCATTTTTCCCCTAAAAAATGGAATTTTCTTCCCCTAAAAAAAGGAATTTTTTCCCATTTTTCTCCTAAAAAATTTAATTTTTTTCCCCTTAAAATCGAAAAATTTTCCCCTTAAAAATTTGATTTTTTTCCACCTAAAAATTTGAATTTTCCCCCAAAAAATTTGAAATTTTCCCCTTTAAAATCGAATTTTTTTCCCATTTTCCCCTTAAAAATTTGAATTTTTCCCCTTTTTTCCCACAAAAACCCAAATTCGTTTCATTTCTGGGAAAATCCAGGAAAATCCAGGAAAAATTAAAAATAAAATCAAATTTTCAAAGGGTTTGGGGTGGATTTTTTTACGTTCAAATTTTTGATTTTTCTCCCTTTTTTTTTCCTTTTTTCCCTGATTTTTTTTGGGCTTTTTTGTCGCTTTTTTGTCGCTTTTTTTTTTTTTGCTTTTATTTCTTTTTTTTTTAAAATTTTTTCCCGATTTTTTCCCCATTTTTTTTTCCCCTTTTAGGATTTTTTTGGGGTTTGGGATTTTTTTTTTTTTCCTAGAAAAAAAAAATGAAGAAAAAAAAATTCAAGGAAAAAAAAATGGAAAAAAAAAAAAAAAGAGGAAAAAAAAAAAATTCTTTGGAATTCTTGGATGGTGTAAATAAAGAAAATATTGTTCCAGCCTGGGTGTCGTTCTTGGGGGGAAAATTTGGATTTTTGGGGGTGAAAATTTGGATTTTTGGGGGTGAAAATTTGGATTTTTGGGGGGGAAAAATTGAATTTTGGGTGGGAAAATTTGGATTTTGGGGGTTTTTTTGGGAGGAAAAATTTGGATTTTTAAGGGATTTTGGGGGGGATTTTTTGGGGGTTTTATTTTGGATTTTGGGGGATTTTTCTTTTTTTAATTGGGATTTTTTTGGGGAATTTTTGGATTTTAATTTGGATTTATAAGGAGAAAAATTGGATTTTTGGGGGGGATTTTCTTAGGATTTTGGGGGGATTTTATTCTGGAATTTTTTTTATTTTATTTTTGATTTTTGGGGGGATTTTTGGTCGCTTTGGGGGTGATTTTTTTGGGAATTTTGCGGAATTTTGGGGGAATTTTTGAGGATTTTTTGGGAAAAAAAAAATCAGCCAATCACAGAGGGCGCTGGACGAGCATCATCCAATCAGAGCGCGCGGCGACGGTGACTCATCGGTTGCCGGGCAGATCCGCAGCTCCCAGCGCTGCCCCCACGGGAGGCGGGAGGGGAATTTGGGGAGGAGGAGGAGGGGGAGGGAGGAAGAAGAGGAAGAGGAGGAAGAAGAGGAGGAGGGAGAGGGAGGAAGAAGAAGGGGAGGAGGAGAAAGAAGAGAAGGAGAAGGGAGGAGGAGGAGGGAGAGGAGGAGGAAGAAGAGGAGGAGGAGGAGGGAGAGGGAGGAAGAAGAAGAGGAGGAGGAGGAGAAAGAAGAGAAGGAGAAGGGAGGAGGAGGAGGGAGAGGAGGAGGAAGAAGAGGAGGGGGGAGGAGGGAGGAGGAGGAAGAAGAGGAGGAGAGAGAGGGAGGAAGAAGAAGAGGAGGAGGACAAAGAAGAGAAGGAGGAGGGAGAAGAGGAGGAGGAGGGAGAGGGAGGAGGAGGAAGAGGAGGAGAGGAGAGAGAGGGAGGAAGAAGAGGAGGAGGACAAAGAAGAGAAGGAAGGAGGAGAAGGAGGGAGAGGAGGAGGAGGATGAGAAGGAGGAGGGAGGAGGAGGAAGAGGGGAAGGAGGAAGAAGAGAAGGAGGAGGGAGAGGAGGAGGAGGAAGAAGAGGAGGAGGAAGAAGAGGAGGAGGAAGAGGCAGGAGGATGAGGAAGCAGAGGAGGAAGAGAAGGAGAAGGGAGGAAGAGGAGGAGGGATGAGGAAGGAAGAACGAGAAAAAAGAGGAGGAAGAACCTCGCGGTTCCCCCGCCCCACCTCGAGGCTGAGGAGGAGGAGGAAAAACCAAGAAGAAGAGGAAGGACCGAGGAAGAGGAGCAGCCAGCAGATGACGACCCCAGAACCAGATTATTTCATTTAATAATTTTAAAACTTAGAGAAGTGTTAAATATATTATTATTATAATAAATATCACTGTAATATAATGAAGCTTAACATCATTTTATTATAATTTTCGAAGTTATAATTTCAGTGACCCCTCGTTAGGACAATTGAATTTCTAAAGGGGAGCGGGACAATAGGATCCGAACACAAAACCCAAAAATTAAAATTAAATCTGAAATGAGCGGCTCTGATTGGCTGGACCAGCCCAGCCCGCCCCTCTCCATCCCCGCCCAGACCCCCCCAAAACTTCCCCTTCCAAAAAAAAGCCGCAGCGTCCCGGAACGGCCTCAGCCAATGGCAGCGCGGGCAGCGCGCGGCGCAGCCAATGAGAGCGCGGGGCGTTGCATTGCATCATCGGTTGCCGGGTAGACCCCGCGGAAAATCGCTCCCCAAAAGTGGCGGCAGCCAATGAGAGCCCGCGGCGCTCCGGGCTGGTTGTCGCAGTGGAGCGCGGTCGGTTTGGGGCGGTGGTCGCCGGCCATGGGGCTCGGGGCGGCAGCCGGGGCCCTGCTGGTGGCACTGGCGGTGCTGGGAGCGCCCCCGGCTGCGGGCGCGGAGCTCTCGGGTGAGCGGGACAGGGCGGGAGGCGGCGGGACAGGGCGGGAGAAGGGGGAGAAGGGGGCGAAGGGGGGAGCCCGGCATGGAGGGGGAGGAGGAGGGGACCCCCCAAAGGGAGAGCGGGAGGGGCTGAGGGGTGGGGGAGGGGTGGGGAAGGGGGAAAATGGGGTGCTGTGGGGGCACCCCCTGAGCTGTGTGTGCTGCACTCACAGGGGTGCTCCAGCAGATGGTTACATCCGAGTGTTACTTCACTAACGGCACGGAGAAGGTGCGGTTCGTGGCGAGGACCATCTACAACCGGGAGCCCTACAAGATCTTCGACAGCGACGTGGGGCACTTCGTGGGGTTCACCTCCTATGGGGAGTGGAACGCCAAACGCGCCAACAGCGACCCGGCCAGACTGGCGTACGCACGGACCGCGGTGGACTGGTACTGCCGGCAAAACTACGAGCTCCTTGCCCGGTTCATCGTGGAGCGCCGAGGTGAGCGCGGGGCAGAGCGTGTCCGCCCGGGCCCTGCCCTGCAGTGACCATGCCAGTCCATCCCAGTCCCTTCAAGTCCCTTCCAGTCTATTCCCAGACGTTCTCATTCCATCCCAATTCTTCCAGTCGATCCCCGCCCCTCCCAGCCCCTCCCAGTCCACCCCAGTCCATCCCAGTCCATCCCAGTCCCTCCCAGCCCCTCCCAGTCCATCCAAGTCTATTCCCAGTCCCTCCCACCCAGTGCCCCCCCGCCCGTCCATTTCAGCCACGCGTAACCCTGACGATGGCAGCCAATCAGAGCGCGTCTCTCTGATGACTCATCTGTTGCCGGGCAGACCCGCAGCGCCGAGTGCCCCGCGCTGGACTCGGCCTCCCAGTGCCGCGCGCTTCATTCCCAGTTCATCCCAGTGCCACCGAGATCCCTCCCAGTGCCATCCCAGTCCCTCCAAGACCATCCCCAGTTCCTACCCACTTCCTCCCAATGTCTCCCAGTCCCTCCCAGTCCTTCCCAGTTCCACCCAGCCCCTCCAATTCAATTCCCAGTCTATTCCCAGTTCATTCCCAGTTCACTCCCGGACCTCCATGCTCTCTCCCAGTACGGCCCGATTCCCTCCCACGTCTCTCAGTGCCACCCAACTCCCTCCCAGTATATTTCCAGTTCCTCTCAGTCCATTCCCAGTCCATTCCCTTCCCTCCCAGTCCCTCCCATTCACTCCCAGTCACTCCCAGTCCCTCCCATTCGCTCCCAGTGCATTCCCAGTTCATTCCCAGTCCCTCCCAGTATATTCCCAGTCCATTCCCAGTCCCTTCGAGTCCATTCCCAGTCCCTGCCAGTCCACACGAATCCATCTCAGTCCCTCCCAGCCCATCCCAGCCCATTTCCCAGTATATTCCTAGTACTCTTCCAGTCCCTCCCAGTCCATTTGCAGTCCCTTTCCAGCCCCTCCCAGTCCCTCCCAGTCTATTCCCAGTCTATTCCCAGTCCATTTCCAGCCCCTCCCAGTCCCTCCCAGTCTATTCCCAGTCTATTCCCAGTCCATTCCCAGTCCATCCCAGTCCATCCCAGTCCCTTCCAGTCCCCCCCAGTCCCTCCCAGTCCATCCCCAGTCTATCCCAATCGCTCCCAATCACTCCCAGTCCCTCCCAATCCATCCCAGTCCATTCCCAGCCCCTCCCAGTCCCTCCCAGTCCCTCCCCAGCCCAGCCCTCCCCTCTCTCTCCCAGTGCCCCCCAGCTGATCCCAGTGTGTCCCTGTCACAAACCGTCCTTATTGACGGATTTCCTGATGATTCGTTTCCAAAGGATTTCTCAGCACAAAATACCAACACGGCAAAGGGGGTTTGCAGTAACAATCAAAACAATGTATTTTATTGAATGATTGCAGCAAAATGTGTGTGAGGGAAAAGAGGGAAAGCAGGGAAAGCATTTGGAAAAGTAGGGGGTAAAGAGCAAAGAGGAGGCTCCAGCTCCCGCCCGTGGGAGCGACGGGGTCCTTGGGGGTCCAGCCGAGGTTCCGTCAGTCCAGGAGTCGTTCCAAGCGTGGGGAAGATCTTCAAATTGGACTGGCTAACCTGGGGGTTTTTATCTCATGGAGGATTGTGAAAGAGGGGGGGAAATAATGCAATAGTTTCCTTCTTGACCTGATAGTCCCAATAATCACTGCCTGCAAGCAAACATCAATCTGTGCCCACAATGAGACATCAATCTGTACCCACAATCAGACATCAATCTGTACCCACAATCAGACATCAATCTGTACCCACAATCAAACATCACAATCTGTACCCACAATCAGACATCAATCTGTACCCACAATCAGACATCAATCTGTACCCACAATCAGACATCAATCTGCACCCACAATCACACATCAATCTGTACCCACAATCAGACATCAATCTGTGCCCACAAGCAGACATCAATCTGTGCCCACAATCAGACATCACAATCTGTACCCACAATCAGACATCAATCTGTACCCACAGACATCAATCTGTGCCCACAATCAGACATCAATCTGTACCCACAATCAGACATCACAATCTGTACCCACAATCAGACATCACAGTCTGTACCCACAATCAGACATCACAGTCTGTACCCACAATCAGACATCAATCTGTGCCCACAATCAGACATCAATCTGTACCCACAATCAGACATCAATCTGTACCCACAATCAAACATCACAATCTGTACCCACAATCAGACATCAATCTGTACCCACAATCAAACATCACAATCTGTACCCACAATCAAACATCAATCTGTACCCACAATCAGACATCCTAATCTGTGCCCACAACTTCAATCTGTACCCACAATCAGACATCCTAATCTGTACCCACAATCACACATCAATCTGTACTCACAATCAGACATCAATCTGTACTCACAATCAGACATCACAGTTTGTACCCACAATCAGACATCAATCTGTACTCACAATCAGACATCAATCTGTACCCACAATCAGACATCAATCTGTACCCACAATCACACATCAATCTGTACCCACAATCAGACATCAATCTGTGCCCACAATCACACATCAATCTGTACCCACAATCAGACATCAATCTGTACCCACAATCAGACATCAATCTGTACCCACAATCAGACATCAATCTGTGCCCACAATCAAACATCACAATCTGTACCCACAATCAGACATCAATCTGGACCCACAATCAGACATCAATCTGTACCCACAACTTCAATCTGTGCCCACAATCAGACATCAGTCTGTACCCACAATCAGACATCAATCTGTACCCACAACTTCAATCTGTACCCACAATCAGACATCAATCTGTACCCACAATCAGACATCAATCTGTACCCACAATCAGACATCACAATTTGTACCCACAATCAAACATCACAATCTGTACCCACAATCAAACATCACAATCTGTACCCACAATCAGACATCAATCTGTACCCACAATCAGACATCAGTCTGTACCCACAATCAGACATCACAGTCTGTTCTGTTCCCCCCGCCAGTTCCCCCCAGGTTTCAGTCCCAATCCTTGGGAAGAAAAGGAGTTTTCTGTATGTGAGGGTTTCATGTCTCAGTCGTTGGAGAAGAGGCTTCTCCCATCTCAGTCAGTCACAGTGGTTGCAGAACAGAGGAAGGGTCTTCTGTGGGGACCACCTAAAGGTTATTCCAGAAAAGTCCGTCCAAGCTGAGAGGAAGGGAAATTCCAAGCCTTGTTGTTGCAGAACGGGTCGAGGTGCTCCTTTGCACAATCATTGGCAGGCTGGGAGTGACATCTGGGCCTTGTAAGCTCGGCAGATTTCATCAAACCCGGATATCAAACAGGATCTTGTGGTGGTCTCAGTTTCTGTCCTTTTTCATGATGAAAATCATGAGAAAAATGAGAGAAATTTCGGATGGACAATCACAGTCCCCGCTCTGTGTCTCTGTCTCTGCCAGTCCATTCCCAGTCACTCCCAATCCCTACCAGTGCATTCCCAATCCTTCCCAGTCCCTCCCAGTTCATTCCCAGTGCATTCCAGTCATTCCCAGTCCATTCCCAGTCTGCCCCAGTCCAATCACAGGTTCCTCCCAGTCCATCCCAGTCCATCCTAGTCCATTCCCAGTCCCTCCCAGTCCATTCCCAGCCCAGCCCAGCCCTCCCAGTCACTTCCCAGTCCCCTGTCAGTCCATTCCTAGTCCCTCCCCAGTCCATTCCCAGTCCATCCCAGTCAATCCCAGTCCCTCCCAATCCATCCCCACTCTGTCCCAGTCCCAACAGTCCATCCCAGTCCATTCCCAGTCCCTCCCCAGTCCCTCCCAGTCCCTCCCAGTCCCTCCCCAGCCCAGCCCATCCCAGCCCTCCCCAGTCTGTGCCAGTGCCCCCCAGCTGATCCCAGTGTGTCCCCGCTCTGTGTCTGTGTCTCTGCCAGTGCCCCCCAGCGTGTCCATCTCGCTGGTGCCCCCCTCGAGCTCCCAGCCCGGCCCCGGCCGCCTGCTCTGCTCCGTGATGGATTTCTACCCTGCCCACATCCAGGTGAGGTGGTTCCAGGGCCAGCAGGAGCTCTCGGAGCACGTGGTGGCCACCGAGGTGGTGCCCAACGGGGACTGGACCTACCAGCTGCTGGTGCTGCTGGAAACGCCGCCCCGGCGCGGGCTCACCTACAGCTGCCAGGTGGAGCACGCCAGCCTGGAGCAGCCCCTGAGCCGGCACTGGGGTACGGGGGAGCCCCTGGGGGCGCTGCCAGAGCCGCTGGGCTGTGCTGGGAGCCACTGGGAGGGAGCTGGAGAGAGCCGGGCTGGCACTGGGAGAGGGGCTGGGGGCTGGGCAAGGGCTGGGAAGGGCTGTGGGGGGTGCTGGGGAGGGTGGGGTGGGCTTGGGGGGGTGCTGGTGGGCACTGGGAGGGGGTTTGGGGGTGCTGGGTGTGACTGGGAGGGAGTTTGGGGGTGCTGGGAGGGAGTGGGAGGGGGTTTGGGGGTGTTGGGAGTGACTGGGAGGGGGTTTGGGGTTGCTGGGAGTGACTGGGAGGGGGTTTGGGGGTGCTGGGTGTGACTGGGAGGGGGTTTGGGGGTGCTGGGTGTGACTGGGAGGGAGTTTGGGGGTGCTGGGTGTGACTGGGAGGGAGTTTGGGGGTGCTGGGTGTGACTGGGAGGGAGTTTGGGGGGGCTCACTATGACTAGGAGGGGGTTTGGGGGTCCCGGGGCGCTGGGGGGACACTGGGAGGGGGCTGCGGGATCCCCAGAGGGCCGGGAGGGGCTTTGGCGGCTCCCGGGGAGCCCAGGCCGGGATCGGGGGGAGGTTTTGGGGGGTCCCGGCTGGGCCGGGGGCCACAGGGAGGGCGCTGCTCGGGGCTCGGGGTGTGGGCGAGAGGTTTTGGGGGTGCTGAGCCCCGCGGACCCCGCAGAGATGCCGCCGGACGCCGCCCGCAGCAAGATGCTGACGGGCATCGGGGGCTTCGTCTTGGGCTTCGTCTTCCTGGCGCTGGGGCTCGGCTTCTACCTGCGCAAGAAGGTGGGGCCGGGGGCCGGGGGTGGCGTCCCGCCCGTGGCGGAGCGTGTGCGCTCCCCCCGGGGCCCCCCGGCCCGGTGTCACCCCCTTTTCTCTGCCCGCAGAGCTCCTGAGCCGCCGGCGGCCGCAGCCCCTCGCCGTGGGCTCGGGCCCGGCCGGGACCCCCCGCTCCGTCCCCGCTGCGCTGATTTTGGGGGGGTCCCCCCGTGTCCCCCCCAGCCCCGCTGGCGCTCTGCCCCCGCCCGGGGCCTGCTCCCAGTGCTCCCAATAAAGCTTCCCAGTTGGGCCCGGTGCCGTTGATTGGGGGGCGCTGGGGAGGGGTTTGGGGGGGATTGGGGGGCGCTGGGACGGGTTTGGGAAAGGGGAGGGGGACACAGGGTGGGGGCTGGGCCCGGGGGGAGCGGGACGAGGAGGAGGAGGAGGAGGAGGAGGAGTAGGAGGAGGAGTAGGAGGAGGAGGAGGAAGAGCAGCAGCAACCGAACCCCGCCCTTTCCCCACCCCCTCGCAGCCGCAGCGCCCCCGGCCACGTCAGCATCGCCCCCTCCCCACATCCCGCAGTGAGCGGGGAGGGGCAGCTCAGCCTTGCTTAAGAATCTTTAAATAAATTTAAATCACGACCAATTTTAAACTTTAATTCAATTTTATTTGCATATATGAATAAGGTCCTATATATTAAATGCATACAATTTCTTTCTAATTTTAATTGTACTTAATGATACTTTTGACCTCTTGTTAATAACATTGTGCTTCTAAAGGGGAGCGCGACAAAGGTATCCAAACAGAAAACCCCGAACGAGTTCAGTATCCCAAAAATTAAAATTCAGTGCGAAATGGGCGGCTCTGATTGCCCGGCCCAGCCCAGCCCGCCCCTCTCCATCCCCGCCCCCACCCGCCCAGCCCCCCAAGGTTCCCCCTCCCCAGAAAACCACCAGCCCGGGCCCGCAGCGTCCCGCAACGGCCTCAGCCAATGGCAGCGCGGGAAGCACGCGGATCAGCCAATGAGAGCGCGGGGCGTTGCATTGCCTCATCGGTTGCCGGGTAGAGCCCGCGGAAAATCGCTCCCCAAAAGTGGCGGCAGCCAATGAGAGCCCGCGGCGCTCCGGGCTGGTTGTCGCAGTTGAGCGCGGTCGGTTTGGGGCGGTGGTCGCCGGCCATGGGGCTCGGGGCGGCAGCCGGGGCCCTGCTGGTGGCACTGGCGGTGCTGGGAGCGCCCCCGGCTGCGGGCGCGGAGCTCTCGGGTGAGCGGGACAGGGCGGGAGGCGGCGGGACAGGGCGGGAGAAGGGGGAGAAGGGGGCGAAGGGGGGAGCCCGGCATGGAGGGGGAGGAGGAGGGGACCCCCCAAAGGGAGAGCGGGAGGGGCTGAGGGGTGGGGGAGGGAGGGATGGGTGGGAGAGGGTGGGGAAGGGGGGAAGAGGGGAGGGGTGACCCCAAATGTGATGCCGAGGGTGCAGGGGATTGGGGGATTTGCGGGAAAATGGGGAAACGGGAGCCCCGCAGCGCTTCGGGGAGCGGGCGGAGGCGGGAGGGGAGAGGATGAGGAAGGGAAATGGGGGAAGGGCGGCAAAGAGGAAGCGGCAGCGCGGGCAGGAGGGTCCCGTGGCGGCCGTGGGGCGCAGGGGGTGCGGAGTGGGGATTTGGGGTGGGTCCCCGGAGGTGTGGGGGTGCTGCTGGGGGGTGCTGGGGGGGCACCCCCTGAGCTGTGCGTGCTGCACTCACAGGGGTGTTCCAGTACATGCCAAAGGCCGAGTGTCACTTCACTAACGGCACGGAGAAGGTGCGGTACGTGCACAGGCACATCTACAACCGGCTGCAGTTCGTGATGTTCGACAGCGACGTGGGGCACTACGTGGGGTTCACCCCCTTAGGGGAGAGTTGGGCCAAGTACTGGAACAGCAACAAGGAACGGATGGAGTACGTACGGACTGCGGTGGACTGGTTCTGCCGGCGCAGCTACGAGGTGTCCGACCCGTTCATCACGGAGCGCCGAGGTGAGCGCAGGGCAGAGTGTGTGCTCCTCAGCCCTGCCCTGCCAGTGACCATCCCAGTCCATCCCAGTCTCTTCCAGTCTATTCCCAGACCCTCCCCGTACACCCCAGTCGATTCCCACTCCATTCCCAATTCCCCCCAGTGTATCCCAGTCCATTCCCAGTCCCTCCATGCCCATTCCCAATCCATCCCAGTCTGTCCCACTCCCTTCCAGTCCCTCTCAGTCCATTCCAATACCTCCAGTCCATGACTTGTCCCTCCCTGTCCATTCCCAGTTCATCCCAATCCATTCCCAGTCCATTACAAATTGCTCCGAGTCCCTCCCAGTCCCTCCCTTCCCATTCCCAGCCGATCCCCAGTCCCTCCCAGTCTATTCCCAGTCCATTCCAGGTTCACTCTCTAAATTCCGCCCTCTCTCCCTGTGCCCAGTGCCTCTCCCATCTTTCTCAGTGCCCCCAGTCCCTCCCAGCCCGTCCAACTCCATCCCCAGTTCATCCCCAGTTCATTCCTAGTTGACTCTCAGACCTCCATCCTCCCTCCCAGTGCCAACCATCCCCTCCCACCTCTCTCAGCACCACCCCAGTTCCTCCCAGTCCATTCCCAGTCCATCCCAGTCCCTCCCAATCGCTCCTCGTCCTTTCCCAGTCCATCCCAGTTCATTCGCTGTCCCGCCCTGTGCATTCCCAGTCCATCCCACTCATATTCAACCCATTCCCAGTCCATTCTCCATCCCTCCCAGTTCGATCCCAGTGGCTCCCAGTCGCTCCAAGTCCATTCCCATGCATCAAGTCCATTCCCTGCCCATTCCCAGCCCCTCCCAGTCCATCCCAGTCCACCCCAGTCCCTCCCAGTGCCCCCCGCCGCGTCCATTTCAACGACGCGTAAACCTGACGATGGCAGCCAATCAGAGCGCGTCTCTCTGATGACTCATCTGTTGCCGGGCAGACCCGCAGCGCCGAGTGCCCCGCGCTGGACTCGGCCTCCCAGTGCCGCGCGCTTCATTCCCAGTTCATCCCAGTGCCACCACGATCCCTCCCAGTGCCATCCCAGTCCCTCCAAGACCATCCCCAGTCCCTACCCAGTTCCTCCCAATCCCTCCCAGTCCCTTCCAGTCCTTCCCAGTTCCACCCAGCCCCTCCAATTCAATTCCCAGTCCATTCCCAGTTCATTCCCAGTTCACTCCCGGACCACTATGCTCTCACCCAGTACGGCCCGATTCCCTCCCACGTCTCTCAGTGCCACCCAACTCCCTCCCAGTATATTTCCAGTTCCTCTCAGTACATTCCCAGTCCATTCCCTTCCTTCCCAGTCCCTCCCATTCGCTCCCAGTCAGTCCCAGTCCATTCCCAGTCCCTTCGAGTCCATTCCCAGTCCATTCCCAGTCCCTCCCAGCCCATCCCAGTCCCTCCCAGTATATTCCCAGTCCATTCCCAGTCCCTTCGAGTCCATTCCCAGTCCCTTTCCAGCCCCTCCCAGTCCATTCCCAGTGCATTCCAGTCCATTCCCAGTCTCTCCCAGTCCCTCCCAGTCCAGCCCAGCCCTTTCCAAGTCCCTCCCAGTCCATTCCCAGTCTCTTCCAGTCAATCCCAGTCCAACCCCAGTCCCTCCCAGTCCCTCCCCAGCCCAGCCCAGCCCTCCCCAGTCTGTGCCAGTGCCCCCCAGCTGATCCCAGTGTGTCCCCGCTCTGTGTCTGTGTCTCTGCCAGTGCCCCCCAGCGTGTCCATCTCGCTGGTGCCCCCCTCGAGCTCCCAGCCCGGCCCCGGCCGCCTGCTCTGCTCCGTGATGGATTTCTACCCTGCCCACATCCAGGTGAGGTGGTTCCAGGGCCAGCAGGAGCTCTCGGAGCACGTGGTGGCCACCGAGGTGGTGCCCAACGGGGACTGGACCTACCAGCTGCTGGTGCTGCTGGAAACGCCGCCCCGGCGCGGGCTCACCTACAGCTGCCAGGTGGAGCACGCCAGCCTGGAGCAGCCCCTGAGCCGGCACTGGGGTACGGGGGAGCCCCTGGGGGCGCTGCCAGAGCCGCTGGGCTGTGCTGGGAGCCACTGGGAGGGAGCTTGGTAGTGCTGGGAGTGAGTGGGAGGGAGTTTGAGAGTGACTGGGAGGAGGTTGGGGGGTGCTGGGAGTGACTGGGAAAGAGTTTGGGGGTGCTGGGTGTGACTGGGAGGGTGTTTGGGGGTGCTGGGAATGACTGGGAGGGAGTTTGGGGGTGCTGGGAGTGACTGGGAGGGGCTTTGGGGGTGCTGGATGTGACTGGGAGGGGGTTTGGGGGTGCTGGTGGGCACTGGGAGGGAGTTTGGGGGTGCTGGGAGTGACTGGGAGGGAGTTTGTGGGTGCTGGGAGTGACTGGGAAGGGGTTTGGGGGTGCATGGTGGGCTCTGGCAGGAGGTTTGGGGGTCCTGGTGGGAACTGGGAGGGGGTTTATGGCTTCTGAGTGTGACTGGGAGGGAGTTCAGGGGTACTGGGTGTGACTGGGAGGGAGTTTGGGGGTGCTGGGAGTGACTGGGAGGGAATTTCGTGATGCTGGGAGTGACTGGGAGGGGGTTTGGGTGTGCTGGGTTTGACTGCGAGGGAGTTTGGGGGTCCTGATGAGCACGGGGAGGGAGTTGGGGGTGCTGAGAGTGACTGGGAGGGGGTTTGGGGGTGCTGGGAGTGACTGGGAGGGAGCTTGGGGCTGCCGGTTGTGACTGGGAGGGAGTTTGGGAGAGCTGGGTGTGACTGGGGCGGGGTTTTGGGGTCCCGGGGCGCTGGGGGGACACTGGGAGGGGGCTGTGGGATCCCCAGAGGGCCGGGAGGGGCTTTGGCGGCTCCCGGGGAGCCCAGGCCGGGATCGGGGGGAGGTTTCGGGGGGTCTCGGCTGTGCCGGGGGCCAGAGGGAGGGCGCTGCTCGGGGCTCGGGGTGTGGGCGAGAGGTTTTGGGGGTGCTGAGCCCCGCGGCCCCCGCAGAGATGCCGCCGGACGCCGCCCGCAGCAAGATGCTGACGGGCATCGGGGGCTTCGTCTTGGGCTTCGTCTTCCTGGCGCTGGGGCTCGGCTTCTACCTGCGCAAGAAGGTGGGGCCGGGGGCCGGGGGTGGCGTCCCGCCCGTGGCGGAGCGTGTGCGCTCCCCCCGGGGCCCCCCGGCCCGGTGTCACCCCCTTTTCTCTGCCCGCAGAGCTCCTGAGCCGCCGGCGGCCGCAGCCCCTCGCCGTGGGCTCGGGCCCGGCCGGGACCCCCCGCTCCGTCCCCGCTGTGCTGATTTTGGGGGGGTCCCCCCGTGTCCCCCCCAGCCCCGCTGGCGCTCTGCCCCCGCCCGGGGCCCGCTCCCAGTGCTCCCAATAAAGCTTCCCAGTTGGGCCCGGTGCCGTTGATTGGGGGGCGCTGGGGAGGGGTTTGGTGGGGGTTGGGGGGCGCTGGGACGGGTTTGGGAAAGGGGAGGGGGACACAGGGTGGGGGCTGGGCCCGGGGGGAGCGGGACGAGCAGGACGAGGAGGAGGAGGAGGAGGAGGAGGAGGACGAGGACGAGGACGAGGACGAGGACGAGGAGGAGGAGGAGGAGGAGGAGGAGGAGGAACAGGAGGAGGAAGAGCAGCAGCACCCGAACCCCGCCCTTTCCCCACCCCCTCGCAGCCGCAGCCCCCCCGGCCCCGTCAGCATCGCCCCCTCCCCACATCCCGCAGTGAACGGGGAGAGGCAGCTCAGCGCATCTTAAGAATCCTTAAATAACTTTAAATCACGACCTATTTATAAATTTAATTCAATTTTATTTGCATATATGATTAAGGTCCTATATATTAAAGGTATACAATTTTTAAAAAATTTTAATTGTACTTGATGATACTTTTGACCTCTTGTTAATAACATTGTGCTTCTAAAGGGGAGCGCGACAAAGGTATCCAAACAGAAAACACCGAACGAGTTCAATATCCAAAAAATTCAAATTCAGTGTGAAATGGGCGGCTCTGATTGCCCGGCCCAGCCCAGCCCGCCCTCTCCATCCCCGCCCCCACCCGCCCAGCCCCCCAAGGTTCCCCCTCCCCAGAAAACCACCAGCCCGGGCCCGCAGCGTCCCGGAACGGCCTCAGCCAATGGCAGCGCAGGCAGCGCGCGGCGCAGCCAATGAGAGCGCGGGGCGTTGCATTGCCTCATCGGTTGCTGGGTAGAGCCCGCGGAAAATCGCTCCCCAAAAGTGGCGGCAATCAATGAGAGCCCGCGGCGCTCCGGGCTGGTTGTCGCAGTTGAGCGCGGTCGGTTTGGGGCGGTGGTCGCCGGCCATGGGGCTCGGGGCGGCAGGCGGGGCCCTGCTGGTGGCACTGGCGGTGCTGGGAGCGCCCCCGGCTGCGGGCGCGGAGCTCTCGGGTGAGCGGGACAGGGCGGGAGGCGGCGGGACAGGGCGGGAGAAGGGGGAGAAGGGGGCGAAGGGGGGAGCCCGGCATGGAGGGGGAGGAGGAGGGGACCCCCCAAAGGGAGAGCGGGAGGGGCTGAGGGGTGGGGGAGGGGAGGGAGGGGAAGGGGGAAAAGGGGAGGGGGGACCCCGAAACTGATGCCGAGGGCGCTGGGGATTGGGGGATTTGCGGGAAAATGGGGAAACGGGAGCCCCGCAGCGCTTCGGGGAGCGGGCGGAGGCGGGAGGGGAGAGGATGAGGAAAGGAAACGGGGGAAGGGCGGCAAAGAGGAAGCGGCAGCGCGGGCAGGAGGGTCCCGTGGCGGCCGTGGGGCGCAGGGGGTGCGGAGTGGGGATTTGGGGTGGGCCCCGGAGCTGTGGGGGTGCTGCTGAGGGGTGCTGTGGGGGCACGCCCTGAGCTGTGTTTGCTGCACTCACAGGGGTGTTCCAGGAGATGGTAAAGCACGAGTGTTACTTCACTAACGGCACGGAGAAGGTGCGGTACGTGGAGCGGTACATCTACAACCGGCAGCCGTACGCGATCTTCGACAGCGACGTGGGGCACTACGTGGGGTTCACCCCCTTTGGGGAGTGCAATGCCAAGCGCTGGAACAGCGACAAGGAATTGATGGAGAACAGACGGACTGCGGTGGACTGGTTCTGCCGGCGCAGCTACGAGGTGTCCGACCCGTTCATCACGGAGCGCCGAGGTGAGCGCGGGGCAGAGCGTGTCCCCCTGAGCCCTGCCCTGCAAGTGACCATCCCAGTCCATCCCAGTCCCTTCCAGTATATGCCCAGTCCATTCCCAGTCCCTCCCTGCCCATTCCCACTCCATTCCCAATCCATCCCAGTCTATCCCACTCCCTCCCAGTCCCTCTCAGTCCATCCCAGTCCCTCCAGTCCATTCCTAGTCCCTCCCAATCCATTCCCTGTCCATCTCAGTCCCTCCCAATCCATTCTCAGTCCATCCCAGTCCCTCACAGTCCGTCCCAGTTCCTCTGAGCCCCTCCAACTTAATTACCAGTCCATTCCCAGTTCATTCCCAATTCACTCTCAGACTTCCACCCTTTCTCACAGTATCCCCTCCTCCCCTCCCACCTCTCTCAGTACTACCCCAGTTCTTCCCAGTCCATCCCAGTCCATCCCAGTCACTCCTAATCGCTCCTCGTCCTTTCCCAGTCCATCCCAGTTCATTCCCAGTCCCGCCTTGTGCCACCGCAGCGCCATCCCACTCATATTCCACCCATTCCCAGTCCATTCTCCATCCCTCCCAGTTCGATCCCAGTGGCTCCCAGTCGCTCCAAGTCCATTCCCATGCATCAAGTCCATTCCCTGCCCATTCCCAGCTCTCCCAGTCCATCCCAGTCCACCCCAGTCCATCCCAGTCCATCCCAGTCCCTCCCAGTCCATTCCCAGCCTTTCTCTGTCCGTTTCCAGTCCATCCCACTCCCTCCCAGTCCCTCCCAGTCCCTCCCAGTCCCTCCCAGTGCCCCCCCGCGCGTCCATTTCAACGACGCGTAGCCCTGACGATGGCAGCCAATCAGAGCGCGTCTCTCTGATGACTCATCTGTTGCCGGGCAGACCCGCAGCGCCGAGTGCCCCGCGCTGGACTCGGCCTCCCAGTGCCGCGCGCTTCATTCCCAGTTCATCCCAGTGCCACCAGGATCCCTCCCAGTGCCACCACAGTCCATCCAACCCACTCTCATCCATTCCCAGTCCATTCCCAGTCCCTCCCAGTCCGTCCCAGTTCCACCCCACCCCTCCAACTCAATTCCCAGCCTATTCCCAGTTCATTCCCAGTTCACTCCCGGACTTTTGCCATCTCTCCCAGTGCCCCCGATCCCCTCCCACCTCTCTCAGAGCCACCCCAGTTCCTCCCAGTCCCCCCAGTCCACTCCCAGTCCCCCGAAGTCTATTCCCATTTCATTCCAGTCACTCCCAGTCCAATCCCAGTCACTCCAATTCCCTCCCAGTCCATTCCCAGTCTATCCAAATCCATCCCCAGTCCGTCCCAGTCCATTTCCAACCCATCCCAGTCCCTCCCAGCCCATTGCCCGTCCATTGCAAGTCCCTCGCAGTCTCCCCCAATCCCTCCCAGTTCATTCCCACTCCATTCCCAGTCCATTCCCAGTCTCTCCCAGTTCCACCCAACCATTCCCAGTCCCTCGCATTCTCTCCGACTCCCTCCCAGTCTGTCCCAGTCCCTCCTCAGTCTCGCCCAGTCCCTCCCAGTCCCTCCCAGTCCCTGCCCAGTCCCTGCCCAGTCCCCCCCAGTCCCTCCCCAGTCTGTGCCAGTGCCCCCCAGCTGATCCCAGTGTGTCCCCGCTCTGTGTCTGTGTCTCTGCCAGTGCCCCCCAGCGTGTCCATCTCGCTGGTGCCCCCCTCGAGCTCCCAGCCCGGCCCCGGCCGCCTGCTCTGCTCCGTGATGGATTTCTACCCTGCCCACATCCAGGTGAGGTGGTTCCAGGGCCAGCAGGAGCTCTCGGAGCACGTGGTGGCCACCGAGGTGGTGCCCAACGGGGACTGGACCTACCAGCTGCTGGTGCTGCTGGAAACGCCGCCCCGGCGCGGGCTCACCTACAGCTGCCAGGTGGAGCACGCCAGCCTGGAGCAGCCCCTGAGCCGGCACTGGGGTACGGGGGAGCCCCTGGGGGCGCTGCCAGAGCCGCTGGGCTGTGCTGGGAGCCACTGGGAGGGAGCTGGAGAGAGCCGGGCTGGCACTGGGAGAGGGGCTGGGGGCTGGGCAAGGGCTGGGAAGGGCTGTGGGGGGTGCTGGGGAGGGTGGGGTGGGCTTGGGGGGGTGCTGGTGGGCACTGGGAGGGGGTTTGGGGGTGCTGGATGTGACTGGGAGGGGGTTTGGGGGTGCTGGGAGTGAATGGGAGTGAGTTTGGGGGTGCTGGGAGTGACTGGGATGGAGTTTGGATGTGACTGGGAGTGACTGGGAGGGAGTTTAGGGGTGCTGGGTGTGACTGGGAGGGGACTTGGTGGTGCTGGGAGTGACTGGGAGGGGGTTTGGGGGTGCTGTGTGTGACTGGGAGCGAGTTTGTGGTTACTGGGAGTGAATGGGAGGAGGTTTGGGGGTGCATGGTGGGAACTGGGAGGGGGTTTATGGCTTCTGAGTGTGACTGGGAGGGAGTTCAGGGGTACTGGGTGTGACTGAGAGGGAGTTTGGGGGTGCTGGGTGTGACTGGGAGGGAGTTTGGGGGTGCTGGGAGTGACTTGGAGGGGGTTTGGCAGTGCTGGGTGTGACTGGGAGGGAGTGTGGGGGTGCTGGGAGTGACTGGGAAGGAGTTTGGGGGTGCTGGGAGTGACTGGGAGGGAGTTTGGGGATGCTGGGTGTGACTGGGAGGGGGTTTGGGGGTGCTTGGAGTGACTGGGAGGGGGTTTGGGGGTGCTGGGATTGACTGGGAGGGGGTTTGGGGGTGCTGGGAGTGACTGGGAGGGGGTTTGGGGGTGCTTGGAGTGACTGGGAGGGGGTTTGGGGGTCCCGGGGCGCTGGGAGGGGGCTGTGGGATCCCCAGAGGGCCGGGAGGGGCTTTGGCGGCTCCCGGGGAGCCCAGGCCGGGATCGGGGGGAGGTTTCGGGGGGTCCCGGCTGGGCCGGGGGCCAGAGGGAGGGCGCTGCTCGGGGCTCGGGGTGTGGGCGAGAGGTTTTGGGGGTGCTGAGCCCCGCGGACCCCGCAGAGATGCCGCCGGACGCCGCCCGCAGCAAGATGCTGACGGGCATCGGGGGCTTCGTCTTGGGCTTCGTCTTCCTGGCGCTGGGGCTCGGCTTCTACCTGCGCAAGAAGGTGGGGCTGGGGGCCGGGGGTCGCGACCCGCCCGTGCCGGAGCGTGTGCGCTCCCCCCGGGGCCCCCCGGCCCGGTGTCACCCCCTTTTCTCTGCCCGCAGAGCTCCTGAGCTGCCGGCGGCCGCAGCCCCTCGCCGTGGGCTCGGGCCCGGCCGGGACCCCCCGCTCCGTCCCCGCTGCGCTGATTTTGGGGGGGTCCCCCCGTGTCCCCCCAGCCCCGCTGGCGCTCTGCCCCCGCCCGGGGCCCGCTCCCAGTGCTCCCAATAAAGCTTCCCAGTTGGGCCCGGTGCTGTTGATTGGGGGGCGCTGGGAAAGGGGTTTGGGGGGGATTGGGGGGCGCGGGGACGGGTTTGGGAAAGGGGAGGGGGAAACAGGGTGGGGGCTGGGCCCGAAGGGAGCGGGACGAGGAGGAGGAGGAGGAGGAGGAGGCCCTTTTGCAGCTGCAGTGTGCCCGGAGCCCTGGGCCTTTCTGTTTATGGAAGCCTCACCCCGAGGCGTAACCCTAACCCTAACCCTAACCATAACCCTAGGCAGGGCAGCCAATCAGCCTAGGGTTAGGGCAGGTGCCAAGGAGAAAGCCCTCGAGGAGGCCATGTTGTGGCAGTTTTGCGATGCCCCTGGGATGCCCTTTGCAGCTGCAGTGTGCCCGCAGCTCTGGGCCTTTTAGTTTGCGGAACGCTAACCCTAGGC
>NW_028167264.1:157500-160000 GCF_963513975.1 Fringilla coelebs | reverse complement strand
AGAAAGGCCTCGAGGAGGCCAGGTTGTGGCAGTTTTGCGATGGCCCTGGGATGCCCTTTGCAGCTGCGGTGTGCCCGCAGCTCTGGGCCTTTTAGTTTGCGGAACCCTAACCCTAGGCGTAACCCTAACCCTAACCCTAGGCAGGGCAGCCAATCAGCCTAGGGTTAGGGCAGGTGCCAAGGAGAAAGGCCTCGAGGAGGCCAGGTTGTGGCAGTTTTGCGATGCCCCTGGGATGCCCTTTGCAGCTGCAGTGTGCCCGCAGCTCTGGGCCTTTTAGTTTGCAGAATCCGATGCCTCAGGCGTAACCCTAACCCTAGCCCTAACCCTAACCCTAACCCTCACCCTAACCCTAGGCAGGGCAGCCAATCAGCCTAGGGTTAGGGCAGGGGCCAAGGAGAAAGGCCTCGAGGAGGCCAGGTTGTGGCAGTTTTGCGATGCCCCTGGGATGCCCTTTGCAGCTGCAGTGTGCCCGCAGCTCTGGGCCTCTTTGTTTGCGGAACCCTAACCCTAGGCGGAACCCTAACCCTAACCCTAGGCAGGGCAGCCAATCAGCCTAGGGTTAGGGCAGGTGCCAAGGAGAAAGGCCTCGAGGAGGCCAGGTTGTGGCAGTTTTGCGATGCCCCTGGGATGCCCTTTGCAGCTGCAGTGTGCCCGCAGCTCTGGGCCTTTTAGTTTGCGGAAGCCGAAGCCCTAGGCGTAACCCTAACCCTAACCCTAGGCAGGGCAGCCAATCAGCCTAGGGTTAGGGCAGGTGCCAAGGAGAAAGGCCTCGAGGAGGCCAGGTTGTGGCAGTTTTGCGATGCCCCTGGGATGCCCTTTGCAGCTGCAGTGTGCCCGCAGCTCTGGGCCTTTTAGTTTGCCGAACCCTAACCCTAGGCGCAACCCTAACCCTAACCCTAACCCTAACCCTAACCCTAACGCTAGGAGGGGCAGCCAATCAGCCTAGGGTTAGGGCAGGTGCCAAGGAGAAAGGCCTCGAGGAGGCCAGGTTGTGGCAGTTTTGCGATGCCCCTGGGATGCCCTTTGCAGCTGCAGTGTGCCCGCAGCTCTGGGCCTTTTAGTTGGCGGAACCCTAACCCTAGGCAGGGCAGCCAATCAGCCTAGGGTTAGGGCAGGTGCCAAGGAGAAAGGCCTCGAGGAGGCCAGGTTGTGGCAGTTTTGCGATGCCCTTAGGATGATCTTTGCAGCTGCAGTGTGCCCGCAGCTCTGGGCCTTCTAGATTGCGGAGCCCTAACCCTAGGCGTAACCCTAACCCTAACCCTAACCCTAGGCAGGGCAGCCAATCAGCCTAGGGTTAGGGCAGGTGCCAAGGAGAAAGGCCTCGAGGAGGCCAGGTTGTGGCAGTTTTGCGATGGCCCTGGGATGCCCTTTGCAGCTGCAGTGTGCCCGCAGCTCTGGGCCTCTTACTTTGCGGAACCCTAACCCTAGGCGTAACCCTAACCCTAACCCTAGGCAGGGCAGCCAATCAGCCTAGGGTTAGGGCAGGTGCCAAGGAGAAAGGCCTCGAGGAGGCCAGGTTGTGGCAGTTTTGCGATGGCCCTGGGATGCCCTTTGCAGCTGCAGTGTGCCCACATTTCTGGGCCTTTTAATTTGCGGAAGCCTAACCCTAGGCGTAACCCTAACCCTAACCCTAGGCAGGGCAGCCAATCAGCCTAGGGTTAGGGCAGGTGCCAAGGAGAAAGGCCTCGAGGAGGCCAGGTTGTGGCAGTTTTGCGATGCCCCTGGGATGCCCTTTGCAGCTGCAGTGTGCCCGCAGCTCTGGGCTTTTAATTTGCGGAACTCTAACCCTAGGCGTTACCCTAACCCTAGGCAGGGCAGCCAATCAGCCTAGGGTTAGGGCAGGTGCCAAGGAGAAAGGCCTCGATTAGAGCAGCTTGTGGCAGTTTTGCGATGCCCCTGGGATGCCCTTTGCAGCTGCAGTGTGCCCGCAGCTCTGGGCCTTTTAGTTTGCGGAAGCCGAAGCCCCAGGCGTAACCCTAACCCTAACCCTAGGCAGGGCAGCCAATCAGCCTAGGGTTAGGGCAGGTGCCAAGGAGAAAGGCCTCGAGGAGGCCAGGTTGTGGCAGTTTTGCGAAGCCCCTGGGATGCCCTTTGCAGCTGCAGTGTGCCCGCAGCTCTGGGCCTTTTAGTTTGCGGAAGCTGAAGCCCCAGGCGTAACCCTAACCCTAACCCTAACCCTAACCCTAGGCAGGGCAGCCAATCAGCCTAGGGTTAGGGCAGGTGCCAAGGAGAAAGGCCTCGAGGAGGCCAGGTTGTGGCAGTTTTGCGATGCCCCTGGGATGCCCTTTGCAGCTGCAGTGTGCCCGCAGCTCTGGGCCTTTTAGTTTGCGGAACCCTAACCCTAGGCGTAACCCTAACCCTAACCCTAACCCTAACCCTAGGCAGGGCAGCCAATCAGCCTAGGGTTAGGGCAGGTGCCAAGGAGAAAGGCCTCGAGGAGGCCAGGTTGTGGCAGTTTTGCGATGCCCCTGGGATGCCCTTTGCAGCTGCAGTGTGCCCG